>NW_010560424.1:467-1066 GCF_000687285.1 Phaethon lepturus | reverse complement strand
CTCCTAGAGCTGGTTTTGTTGCATTAAATGATTAAATTGAACGTGAATCAAGAAGTACTTGATACGGGAATGCTTTTAACGAGGCTAATTGTCTCAGAGCGATGCTATTTATGAAAACAGGACACCGCAGGCAGAAGATGATTCCATTGCAGTCCCTCATCATCCCACCTCTTCCCTTCCGACACTTACTTTGCTGCTATTTTCCTAATTCTCCAAAACTGCAAAGTCAGAAATCCCAACTTCAAGCACAATTACTGAATACAGAAGAAACTCATGGGCCCCACGACAAACAAGTTACACGAACAACTCGTACGTCAGAGCACTCGGGGCCATTTCTTTATGGCTGCAAACATACAGTATTAAAATAAAAAAACCCCTCGCTAAGTAATTTTATTTCCCTGTGATATGCATGGGATGGGTACGAGCTGCACAGCTCCCTCCAGGGGCTGTAACAACTTTATATAAATATATATAACTGAAAGCCAATATAAAATAAAAGATTAAATGGCATAAAAGTATAAATAACTGAGAACAAATTATCCTGCAAATATTTGACAGGGTATTTTCGCCCCCCCCCCGAGCCAGCCCGGGGAGCTGCG
>NW_010560424.1:0-371 GCF_000687285.1 Phaethon lepturus | reverse complement strand
AGGGTCTTGATGCTGAGCATCTCAAGCCTTACAGCAAACTTTCTTCTTCTGCAAGCCAGTAATTAAAACACGCCTAATTACACAGCAGTGATTGTTCTTGAAGGATGCAGTTTGTTTTTTCCTCGGGAACTGTCCTTATTTTCTGGCTCGTCCCAGCAGGGAGATGCTCTAACAGCGCTGGGAAAGGACCTCAACATAATTCAAGCGTGTGCTGGGCAAATACAGCCTTGGGAAGCTACGAGTATTTGCTTTTATTTAAAAAGGAGAAAAAAAAAAGAAAATCATTGCATAAGCTGTCATCCCGGCAGACACCTCCGCTCCGGGCGGAGCAGCCCGCACCATGCCAGCCTTCCCTCTGAGTCCCCTCCGGC
>NW_010560423.1:0-8357 GCF_000687285.1 Phaethon lepturus | reverse complement strand
GGGCCCTGGCAACGAGGGGGCCCGGGTGTTGAGGCGCTGGGCTGCCCGCAGCCTGCCCGGTCACAGCGGGCTCAGCCATGCGGATCAGCCGCTCCTCCTTCCCTCCCCAGAGACTTCATTGAACAGCACTACGTGACCCTGAAGAAGGCAAACCCGGATTTCCCCATTCTGATCCGCGAGTGTTCCGGTGTCCAGCCCAAGCTCTGGGCTCGGTACGGTAAGTGGGGGGTGCCCGCCGGTAGCCACCACCTGAGGAGAGCTAGAGGCGAGCGCCAGAGCCCCGCGGTCTGCAGCGGGGTGGGGAGGAGGTTCAGCGATTAAGGGACATTGTAAGGGACATTGATGAGGGAGTAGCTGTCCACGAGGCAAGGTGGGTCTTGGCCTCAGAGGAGTGCGTTACTGCTGCATGATCTGGTGAGAAGCGAAAAAAGGGACCTGTGGCTCAGAAAGTGGTTTGCCAGCTCGTGGCTGTGATCTCCCACCACTATAGAATTCCTGTACAGAAAAACGTGTTTGTTCTTTCTTTTCACTGTGTCCTCAGTGAAACGCCAAGGAGGGAGCAGAAAAGCTCCTCTGTAGAGGCCTCATTTTCTTCCCAAGGCCAACTGGACTGGACAGAAATAATTTAGAAACTCTTTTAAGGCAAATGACTCTAAGCATGAGTTTCCCAGTGCGAGCAAACAGGCCAGCAGAGCCTGCTCGTATAGTGCTTGTCTCTTGTTTGTATGTGACTTGCAGGGAAATAGACCCCCAGCTAGGGGCTGCTGTAGGAACAGCAAGTTTTTCAGCACTATTTTACTGAAGTGTTGGTGAGCATCTTGATGTGAACAGGCCAAAAGCCACCAGGTTGCTTTGGGATGTGGTGATTGCCTCTGCCCAGCTGCTGTGCAGCAAAAGTTAACAGAAGGCGGCAAGGAAATGTATTAGGCTGTCTGGACTTCTCTCCAAGGGAAGGGCTGAGAAAAGAGAAGGTGGAAGTGATAACTTGGGCACAGGGAGGCACAGTGAGGAGTGGTGGGTGCAAAGGGTGGTGATGGGAGCCTGGGCTGTGACACCAGTGGCACTTAGGAAACTTAAAGCGGGGCTTTGCGGTTGCCCTTGCAGCAGAAAAGGACCAGGACACCTGCCCCTTCTCTCATCCTCTGTCTTTCCTGCAGAGTTTGGAAAGGAGAAAAGCGTACCGCTGAACAACCTTACTGTGGATGAAGTGGCCAAGGCCTTGGAGAACATTGTGAAAAGCAAGGTGTGAAGACAGACAGTAAATATGTGCGTGCTAAAGACTTGACTGATGATCTTTAATGTAAAATGTGTATCTTTTAACTTATCAATTGCATAAATGCAACATGCTTACCCTGAGCTTCACGTGTTGGGTTTATAGCCCAAAGGAGCTGCTGGAGGCAATGGCAAATCCAGCAGGGTTTATACACCACCTCCCCAGTATCAAGAGCCTATCTGCCCGGGGTCAGCTCTGCCTCAAGCTCTGGGGAGGCACGGGGCAGCCTGCTGGTAGCTGTGAGGACAGAAACAGTCATATCTTGCCAAGGACCAGCATCCCCGTGCAGACAGCACTGGTTCTCAGAGCAGGCAGTTAGACTCCTAAACAGCCCTGGGGAAAGCAGGGCACAGGGTGAACAAACGGTTTATTCCTCCTTGGAGCGCAGGGGGAAGGAAGGGAAGTGGCGTGGCCTAGGAGAAGGCAGACAACGTGGCGTGGCAGGGACTGAAGGTGGAGGCTCCCAGGGGCTGCCTGACCATGTCCAGCAGTGCTTGTGCCCGCTCCTGCAGCTCTGGGGTGTTCTGGTGCTGCTCAAGGGCTCGGTGCCCACCTTGCCTGACAAAGTCAGCAGCAGCCTGTGCGAGAGGAGAGGGGTGAGAGCTGCCTGGCTGCCATTTGAGTAGCTGCTACAGCTGATCCTGTCTGCCCAGAGCCACCACTGTGTGGCCTGGGGAACAGGGCTGGAGGAATTCCCCAGAGCCCTACCAGACACTAAAGTCCTAAGCCAGGTAGATCCAGCCATGCTCATTGCTGGCTGGGAGTTGCCAAAGCTTGAAGTAAGCACAACTGAATGAAAAGAATCCCCCCATAATAACCTCAAAGGGTACAACCAACAGGCACAAAAACCAGTCATTCTCAATGAAAAGGAACCCCCCAGAGGCAAAAGAAGGGCTTCTGCATCACACAAGTGGCCCCCTTCAGGCACATGTCTGGGTGCTGAGGAGCTGGGGCTAGTATGGCAATGACTGACAGCGGTATTATTTAAATAATGATCCCCATCCCCAGCTTTACGATCTCGTGCTTGATTCTGGGGCAGGCACCCTCAGCTCTTACCTCTGGCCAGTGCAGGAAGAGGAGGTGCAGCAGCTCGAGGCACTGCCCCACCACTTCGGGGTCAGGCAGCGTGAGGGTGGGCAGCAGCAGGGGCAGGGTGGGCTCCTGGTGCAGCTGCTGGCAGTAGGCTGGTCCCTTCTCTGCTATATTACACAGAACTGTCAGGACCTGGATGGAGAAGCCATGAGAAGGACTGAGCAATGTAGGCTTTGTTATTGGGCAGATTCCTGACAGGCTTGGGAGGGCTCTGAAGAACTCCCCAAGCCCTCCCTGGGGGTCTTGCCAGTGCTTCCCCAAAGCCACATGCCCACCAACCGGCTGGGTTTTGAATGCTTTTTAAAAGCCTTCTCCATTCATCCCCATGCCAAGCAGATGCAGCCGTACCACCCACCCCTGGAAAGAGCATACCCCCAAGACCCCCTACAGCTTTAGGGCCTTCCAAAAGGTGGCAGCAGCCTCTCCTGGCCTGCTCCAGGTGCTGGCAGGCCTGGCCCCAACTTAACACCTGCCTTGGGACCCCTCTTCTGCTGGGACAAGATTCTGTCAAGGGTAAATACAGATGTAGTGACTTCAGGGGAGGCGGATGGTGACTCTACCACAACATGAGACCTTCTGCCAAGCTGTTGCTACCACCCCAAGTCAACTTCCAACTTGAGCACTGTGTGTGCGGGATTCATGTTCCTGAAAGTCCAGTGCTCCCCCGCCCCAGACCTGGGGCACAAGGCGAGGTCTTACCAACACACTGGCCATCTGGGAACACGGCAGGAGCTGCAGCAGGGCCGGGAGCAAGTCCAGGGAGAGCAAAGCGGAGCAGAAGAAGGGCTCATCTGCTAGGGTGGGAAGAGAAGGAACATACTGATAAAATTGAGGTTTCTGAGGGAGGTCTCTGTAGACAAGATGCCATGAGTCTGCCAGCAATCAAGGCAGGTCCCAGCAGCAGCTCTGGCTCTGCTGACAGCCCCATGGGACACTCACCCGTGAGGTTGTTCAGCAGCCAGAGACACTCCGGTACGATGAACGGATGCTGCTGGAAGAAGCACTGCAGGATGAGGAAGAGGGCGATGAGCAGGCGCTCGTCCTGGATCTGGCCTTCGCAGCCCGTCTCCTCTGCGAGTAGGTTGCTGAGACATCGCAGCACTGGGCAGACAAGCTGTGACGGTGGGAAACAAAAAGCCCTTTAGCTGGGCAGCATCCCCACAGCAACACTGAGAATGGCCGACACCCTGCCCGCATCTTACCAGCTCCAGGCCCTCAGGAGCGTTTTGGGGAATTTCAGAAGCCAGGTCGAGCAAGAGCGAGGTAAGGGCAGGCAAGGCCCCCAGGGACAGCAATGCTGCGTTGGCTGTATGGCTGCAAAAGGAAGGGACAGCGTGGTTGCTCTCAACTCTCGGGCAGGGAAAACTGCTGCAGCCCTTGCCAAACTGGAAATTGGGAGCACTCTCCTGAACCACCATAGGGCTCATTTCATGTTTGAATAGCAGCTTGTCTCTGAGCTTAGGAGAAAGTTTAAAAGCCCTCATCAAACAGATTCACGGGCATTATCTGTGTGGGTCTGGAAACAACAGCCCTGATCCTTCTTTGAGTACCCACACATTCCCTTCCTCTGCTGGGGCTGCTGAAAGAGATGGCACTGGAGCTGCCACGCCAAGGCAGGTAGAGATTGTTGGCAGCATCCAGCCTGGCCAGGTGACACTGGGCTAACGCCAGAAGCTCAGGGGTCCAGGGAGCTTGCCTTGGGGAGTGCAGGGGATAACTCCAGATGTGGGGAGGTGACTGAGGGGTGTTTCAGAGGACTAGGAACAGCCTCAGGTTATCACCCTTATCACCTGTTACCACCCTGTAAAGGAACTCAGCGATCCTGCAAACAGCATGTGTGTGCTCACATATGAGAGTGGGAATGCCCAGGATGGCAGGGAAATTGCTTTCCCCAAGGGAAAGGGGTGAGGGGAGGCAATCCAGGACCCCCTGCAGGACACCATGCCTTCGTGCCTCTCTGTTTGGCTGCCCCCAGGGAACTCAAAATGAGGAGAAAAATCACGTTTACCTACAAATGATGTAGTGGAGACACCATGCAAACTCCACGGCTGCTCCTGTCCCAGCCTTGAGGCTGGAGCAAACCAGTCGAAGCATGTGCTGGGGGAGAACAGAGTCCAGAACCAAGCTGGGGGCAGAATGGCAGAGTTAACGGAGGCACAGGCCAGAGCACAAGCAGGACAGACTGACAGGGAGACACTAGCCCTGGCTGCTGAGCAGGGAGCTGCTCTCCCCATACTGGGCTCTGCATGCTCCAGAAACACACCTGGAAGAGACTTTTACTTAAGGGCTGCAGCCTCAGGCACCACTAAGGCCCACCAAAAGCTCTCCCTGTCCATGGCAGGCCCTGGGGATACTCAGCACACCTTGGCTGGGGTCACATTTTTGGCACTGGGGGCTGTCAAGCTGATCTTTTCCTTCGCAGAAATACAGCCAGAATTTCCCTGCAAGTCTACCCTGTTCAACACTGTCCTTTACCGAAATACCAGAGCTGTCTGCTCAGATGAGGCTGAGGGAAAAGAGTCAAGCCCCGCACCCTGATCTGCAACAAAACCTCCATAATTCTGGTAGGATTCTGCTCAGAATTATTAGTATCACTGTGATGGGAAAGGCGTCATTGTCCCTGGCATGCAAATACCACGCCAGGCCCCAGGGCCCATCCTGATTCAGAGTTAAGAGGCTCGGACTCACGGTATGATCTCTGCGGGGGCTTCCTTGGCTTGGAGGAGCTGCGAGAGGACGTAGCCCAGACCTTCCAGCACAGCCTCGTGTGGGGACTGCAATCAAACAGAACAAAGCTAATCCTGTGTGACAGAGCCAGGAGGATCCTGGGGTGCCAGCTGCCGTGCTGGTGAGAAGGCAATACCTCTTTGTAACACCAAACCAAGCAGCTGAGTGGCGCAGCCTTTCCATGCCTGTGGAAGAGGGCGCATAGCAGGGGACCGGGCGTGATAGAGCAAGCTGTGGCCACACCAAAGCTGAGCTGTCCCCCCTCCCCATACTCACATGGGCTGCAGCTGGACGGATGCAGGAGCCCAAACACAGCAGCAGAGCTGCTTTGGGCGTTCAGATCTGCACACGACAGCCCCACTCACTATCTTGGCCTCATTTGCCTGCTGGACCCAAGCCATACAGAGGGGAGAAGCCTGTGGCTCCCTGTGTTAGACTGTTTGTCTGCAAGCCACGGTTATGGATGCGAGAGATTCAGCTGGAGAAGAGCACAAGGTGGTGACTTGAGCCCCAAAAATGCAGGAGAGCCTGTGAGAGACCCTCACCTGCAAGGGAACAACAACCCTCTGCAGGGGGGTCTCCACTCATGACCACAGCTGGAAGGAGGTACTGACAGCCAGTGTTTGAAGTGCCTAAGAAAAGTCTGTCTGAGGCAGGGCAGGGGAAGAGCTCTTTCACCCACCTGGATGCAGGATGCCAGCACTGGAATGATGCCCTGAGGCAGAAGCTGCTTCCTCACAGCTTCACTTTCCACTACCAGATTCCCCAGCGTGTACAAACACAGCTCCTGAAACATACCCGAGAGAGCAGGTCATCTCCTTCGTACTCCCCAGCAGGACCCTGGCCAGCCTGGGCAGCCAGCAAGGCCTCTGAGTCCCTGTACCCCGGGACTAGGGCACACGCTTCCCCTGAGCGGGGCAGAAGCTTCATCAGAGGGATAAACATAGATGGATAATGCTGGACTCTCCAGCTACCCCATTCCCAGCCAGATGAACTTCAGTTTATCCTTTTTCTATGTCTCAGGCTAGGATCTGATCACTTCTACTTTGGAGGTTTTTCAGGATTCCAATTATTGCTATGACATTTCCCTGGGACCCCTCTAATTCCACAGTATTCTCCTGGAAACTGCCTGTGTGCTGGATTAAAATGTTATCATCACCTTGGGGTTGCTTCCCATCTTGTCCCTTAGCTCTGATCCTGTTGTCCCAAATATATTGGGACAACAATCCTGTCTGCTTCTCAAAGGAGTGCTGCACCAAGTGTGCTGCTCGGCTGCTGGTGAAACACACAGGCATCCCAGAGCTACTCCAACTGTTCGCTCCTTTGCCTGGATCAAACAGCACAGACTGGAGCCACAGGTACTCTGCTCTTCCTCCCGAGCTGGGCGAAAGCCTGTCTGCTTGTTGCATGAAGGTATGCTGACAAAATAGCTGTCCCTGCATCCCAGCCTGCAGCTGCTCATTTCTTTCACTTTTCCAAGATCCTTTAAAACACCTAAACTGACCTGCATCTAGTATTTCTGCTTTACCCACTACACAGTCACCAAGGTACCTCCTGTCCAGGCCCAGCCTGCATCAAGAGGCCAGACCGTACATCTGATGATGGAGCCTGCAGTCCCTGCTTCCCCAAATGCAGCCTGGGGCTCAAGAGGAGGAACCCATTGCATATGGAGCAAACCACTGTGTCCTGGGCTGCGGCAGGAGGATTTGCTTGGCCTGGATGAGGCTTGGGAGCATTTAAGTGCAGCCTGCAGCTACCTGGAGGAGGTGCAAACACAATGCAACCAAACTCCTCTTGGTGTTGGGTCAGGGCACAGTGAAGAGTGTCTCCATATTTCCAAGACTTGGCCAAACAAAGCCATGCTGCCCTGGACTAGCACCAGGGACAGTCCTGCTCCAAGGGGAAGGCTGGGCTAGGGACTTCCAGAGGGCCCCTTCCCACCAGCACTCCTACATGGCCATGTTAGGCCAAGGCTAGCCAAAAGAGGTCAACACCCAACTGCTACCAAAGGATTATCAGCTGCCAGAGCCCTGGCAAACACAAGCACGGATCTTACTGTGAACTCAACGCTGTGTCCCGAGAGGTATGTGAGGAGATAGGAGGTCACTGGCAGACATGCCTCAGCCACAGCAGGGTCACTGGAGTGGGAGAGCTCATGGAGACAGCGGCCTGCCTCCATCTGCATGTCAGCCAGGCTGCTGGTGAAGAGCCCGATGAGTGTCCGGATGCTGCCGTCCAGCCTGGTAGAACACAAAGGGTGCTGTCGCTCCTCCCTTCCCACCCTTGGCCACACACCAGCTCACCCACACAACAACCGGGACAAAGGGCCACTCTGGACATGACCTTGATAACAGCCATGCAGTGCCAAACCTGGGCTGACCTGACAAACTTCTGCTGGGTCTCCTTGTTCTGCAGAGCCCAGCGGAGGCGGCTGAGTGATCTTTTCCTGTCCTCTGAACCCCTCTGCACACCTCTGAGCAGCTCAAGAACCTATCCGAAAAGTAAAAGATGAGTGAATTTCAAGCAGTGCCAGGGTTAAGATTTCATCCCGCTTATCCCAGAGGCAAAGAAACCCAGGGCACAAAGATGGTCACCAAGAACCTTGCTGTTCCTCACTGTGTCTGGCAGTGTTGCAGAAAACACTCCCCAAACCCACCTCCACCCAGGCTCCTCCGCATGCCTAGCGGCTGGGGAAGACGCCAGGGACCCCCATCACCACAGAAAACGTCATGCTCTTCACCTCATCCTCCGAGAGAAGGTCCGGCATGATCCCTGCTCCATCCTGTCCACCCTCCTCTGTTGCGGTGTCCTCCCGCAGAAGCCGTTTGCTGACCAGCTGCTCCTGCCGCCGGGCTTTCCTGAGAGCTGTGATCGAATCAGTCCCCGTCACCACCTGCCTAAGTCAAGACGCTTTTCCATCCCACCAAAGAGCGTTATTCCTTTGAACGGGGAGAAGCTGCCAGTTCCTTGTTGCACGAGCCAGGGAGGGACGCACGAGGCGGCGAGTGCATTTCGACCTTGCAGGGCTGCGGGGCCGGGCACTCATCAACGTGCGAAGCCACAGCTGGGCAAACCGGCACGGAATTTCGGGACAGACGTGTGGGGACCAGAGCAGCCGCACTGGGAGGTGGTTGAGGAAATAGGGCATCCAGGGCAGAAAACCCACGTGGGTTTAAAATGCTTTCCCGGTTGGGCAGGGAGCCCACAGATGCTGACCACCCGGTGCACCCCCAGGATGCGTGGCCAGACGGGGCGGGGGGCCGGG
>NW_010560422.1:0-8740 GCF_000687285.1 Phaethon lepturus | reverse complement strand
TCGCTCCACCGCCGCGCCGTGGAGCCTTTACCAGACGGTGAAATCCACAGGGACAGGTTTCAGCTTTCCACCGACATTGGGTAAGCTCGAAAGAAACGAACTTGTCAGAGGAAATGTAAAATCCAGTGCACTCCTTTAAAAAAAAAACCCACCCCATCTTTCGCTGACTTCCTGTCTGAAAACATTACCGACACCGCTCGCCCTGGCACTTGGACTATTTTGGAGGCCCAGGGCTGCCGGAGGATCAAAAGTTGGACGCGTCCACGCGGCTCTCGGGCTCCGCAGGAGCGGGTGCTGCCACAGCCACGGTTTTGCTGAATTACTCATCTGTCTGTGCCAGCAGAAAGGCAAAAGCCGACACCTCCTGAACTTGGGGAGTAGAGACAATGAATGAAAAACAAATTTTATAGCTTTTCTGCAGCCTTTTTACCTTTCCGCTGGAAGTGTACAAAAGAATCAATTCTTCTGCATATCAGTCCTTACACCTGCAGATGTGGAAAAAGGCCATCACTCTTGCAGAGCGGCACTTAGCCGTTCCCGGAAAGCGGCAAGCCCTAACAATGTGCTCCAAAAAGCTCTCAGACACTTAAGTATTAATGCAGGCTTTCTTTCCTCTGTCTCATTGCTCCAAATATAAACTATATTGGATGCACCAGCCCTTTGTAGAACTGGCTTAAGACCTCCATGCTAACAGAGTCCTTCTTTAAACATTTTGAATTATTAACACATGAAATACTACACCCAGTTCTTCAAAGCAATGCCTCTAGAAACTCAGCTTTCACTGTTTCAGGTTTTCTCGTCACCAGCAGTATCCTTTACTTTGAAACGAACTGCAGTATCTGTGGGCTGGAAACATGGTGCATTTTAAACGATCCCCAAATGTCACTGTAGTGACCAGAAATACCCTCTCTTGAGGCTTCATTGTTTCACAAACCTTTGGGCTGACTTTTCTCTGCATGTGTAACAAGGCAGCACTGGATATTGTAAAAGAAATATGCTTTATTTCTAAGTCTGTTTAAACATAGTTCTCATTTTTAAGACTCTATTTATCCTAGCGTGTCCAAAAACTTAGTATAGTGGTGTATCAGCTTAAATGTATCAAATGGCTTCTACATTGAAAAGACTCAGTTTTGCAGTGTGCTGACTTTCAGACTCAAATTTAGCTTCACCTGACACAAACTATTATTAAGGTTAGTAATTTGAAAAAATATTTAGATGCGAGTTCTCAAGGATCTCGCCTCATTTTGGTGTAAAGTGGAAGAAACTAATGGAGGCTACGTGCTACCCTGAAAATTAGAGAAATGGTGGGGAATGCTAATTCATAGGTGTCAAATACTACCTACGCTGTCTGGTCTGGCACCAGAAAACTTGCTTTCAAATCCTGTCCTAAATTTGAGCAATGGCAGGTCAGGTATGGTTCTTGATGAGGTGCAGAGCTTGCTCTGATTACCTCAGTAATTACTTTCTAATATTATTAAACTTTTTACATAAAGTAATTTCTCTTCTGATTGATCCACAAAGCTCAGGTCAAAGGCCATCTAATTATAAAAAGTTGCAGATCCATCTCCTTCATTTGAAAATACCTTTTGGTCAAGAGCTGAAGCGAAGTTCATAATCACATTTGCGACTCTCAGACCATTCTAAATCACTTAAAAGCAAAATATAGCTAAATAATTTATTTGCTGATAAAATAACAGAAAGAAATCCTTCTTTCCTTGCTGCAAAACTAAAGGATGTTCCAGTTTTTATAGGCCTTGGTTATAAATATAAGATAGTGTGAGCATATAAATGATTTCAGTTATGCTTTAATAGTGCTTAATAAATCAAGATTGCATATTAAAGAATACATTGACATTCTAAACCTTAGCATAATATTTAATTAAGCGAACTACTACTTTGATCTCCATATTTCTGAGCTGGGTCCAATGTCTGTTCTACCATCAGTGAAACCATCACAGACCTGAACTGTTTAGTTTCTTTCCCCGAAATATGTAGTATATGCAGTGAGCAAAATAGATTGGAAATAAATAATAGTGGACAAATTCAAGTAAAATTATTTATGAATCATGTTGTTCTTTTATCTTGCAATGCCAGTTAGCTAAAGAACCTCTTGTAGATCTGTTGGAGGCTATGGTCAGGCAGAGCCAGCCAGGCTGCCATCGGGCCTGTTTGGATGCCACGAACTCAATCTACATGAACTGCTTTCCTTTAAAACATAAACGTTTTATTCTGGTTGTACGTTAAAAAATCATCTTTCTAAATGGGTTATTAATACTGATGCACCAAAATGCAGCTGCGTGTAGCGGTTGGGCCCAACTGACAGCAGCGTTAGCATAAGCGGATGAACTTTGCTTAACCCTATAGGGTAAGGGAGTACCTCAGCTATAAGAATAAAGGAGGAACTTCAGCAGAACAACCTGTTAATCACTGTTAAAGCCAGACAAGCCAGTAAAAAAGGGCTCTACCTACCCTATAACTGGGGGTATCCCTTGGGGACAGACCCCTGGGCCACCCCAGGCCAGCCCCCGGACTACGCAGAGCACAGCTCCACCGCTTGGCTTCTGGACCCTGTCCCCTGCCGTGGAACAAGCAAATCACATAATTTGTAAAACTGCGTATATCTGTGATGAACAGTGTTTTGGTCTCCGGGTGCATTTGGGCCTCCACAGTCATTTGGTCTTGAACTGTGACACCTGTGTGGGTAAGTCAGATCTCTCACAGTCACCTGTTTACCTTGTGTTTATTTAACCAAGCACTAAAAAGATAATCTCTATGTTTTCAGTAATCTATTTCAATAACTGAAATTAATATGAAAATAGCCAGGTAAGACATATGAAAGCAAAATTAATACATTTTAAGAGAAGTATATTTTAAGAGAAAGCCTCAATTGATTTTTTTAAAACCAGTTTGTGACTGGGCAATGATAATGTATGATGTGAGGTACAAGGATTTGTAAGAAATCACTTTCTTTTCACTAACATTACCACACTAATATATTTAACATAGACATTTACATGCTTTGCATTTTAAGTGCCTCTGAAATTCAAGCACCAAGCCTGCACATTTCAGCAGCACCATCAGATGTAATGAGTTATGGTACTATCGGCATGTTGATAAGCTATAGCCCAAAGAAGAACAAGAAGGAAGTATAAAAAATATGGCCAGAGGATGGGATAAAATTATCAGCGAGTGTGTTTTCCTGTTTGGTTTTAATCTACATTTAATTAAATTCTTATCTTCTGTGTACTTATGGTCGCATTTGAATGGCGAGACTGCATTCATTATGAATGGTAAAACTTAACTCGGAGAACATTTCATGTGGCTTCTTTAAAAAAAAAGGAAAAGGAAAAATACTGTCTTTATTCTTTACACTTAGGTCTTTTTAAAGAAGGGTTAAGTTACTTGGGTCTGAAGTAGTGTTCTGCACTTAACCTTTAGGTTAACTGATTTCTAAAGTTGCTCTTTAATCAATTAAAAAAATAATCTGGAAATGTTAATATCAAAATTTTGGTTCAATGAAGTCAGCAATGGGGGAGTAATAAAGCACAGTAAAGAATTGTTTTCTTTATTCTTAAAAACAGAGAAATGATAGCAGAGTTTGTACTAATAACAAAAAACGTGTGCATTGGGCTGCATCCAGAATTACTTACAGCCATCAATTTCTTTGAAATTAGTAAGATATTAAAAAAATCTTAACAATGATTTTTTAGAGTTTTAGTTTTTATTATTGTTTTTTTCTATTTTCCAGATCACTGGCCTGACCATGCAGTCCTCCTTGGGCAAAACTCAGCTTTAATCTTGTGTAAATAATAAGGGCAGAATTGGGTACTTTGTTTTACTTATTATTTTCAAAGGTATTTTGGGGGGCAGAGGATGAGTGAGATCGGAAATGACACTACCAGCACAAAAATAATATCTAGGCTAAATTATTGAAAGGTATAACAAAGTGAAACAAAATAGAAAGCTTTCTGCATATCCTTATCAGTCAGTACAGCAACTACTACACCATATATATTTTTAAAACATTCCATTTAGCTATCGTTTTCCAAGAGATGCTATCTTGCAATGCAAAATCATATGACACTGTGTCAGAAATATCCCTGTGACTTTTATATTGCATACATTTATTTTCTTTCTTTGAAGGGCCTATCCCCAAGATGCTTTAAGGACATCTGAGGGGTACAAGGCATTCATGCAAACCCAAGCCCTACCAAAATGAAACCTCCTCAAATTAAACATATTCCTGTGGTACGGAATACTCATTTTCCTAGGCTAACCTCCACAAAAGCCCTTGAAAATCGATCGGCTTTGAAGTGTGGGTTGATAATTAACAAATATGGGGAGCTACTGCAGGTAGAACATTTCAGGGTCAAAAGTCCTACTAGGAAAATGAAAACATTGGCACCAGAAAGTAATTGTTTTCTTGCTCATTTGGCTATTGATTTTCAACTCCTTCTTCCCTCAGAAGTTTGGATTTTATATACCTTCCCTTCATTCTTTCCCCATTCTTCAAGTATTATACTCCCAATAATATATAAAGGAAAAGGGGAAAGGCAGGAAGGAAAGGAAAAGCATGGGAGAAATGAAACAAAGGTACAGCTTACATCCATTTCTCTAGCTAAAAAAAAAAAAAAACCACCTGAAAATAATATTTTAAAATATTTCTACTGCTGAGATGCAAACTTTGTCTCTTTTCTTCCACTGCAAAATTAAGCAGCATTTGCAATTTTTTTTAAAGTATAACCTGTATAAATTATGTTCATTGTCTTTTTAGAGCCCATTGGATCTAAGATGCGCAATTAATGATGAGTTTTGCTTGATAAAAGGCCAGCTGAGCTCTGAATCAGCTGACAGCTCCATAGCCTGCGCTGCAGCTCCACATACAACATATCATCATGCCGTAATTTTTCAGGTTTAGCAACAGAAGTAACTCTAGCGAAGTCCTCATCCAAAAGAAAATGTTGCAATCATTCAATCATTTCACTAGGCAAACATAATAAAGGAAAATAAAAAGCTCCCTCACTCCAGCATCTACCATTAAGCTTTAATGAGGATTCCGAGATTGATAACTGAGTCACGTATCTTCTGTCATCATGGCTGGGAGAAAAGTAATTGTCATTTCTTCCACTTGTATCCAGCCATGTATCGATGTTAGCAGAATTTGTCTTTTTTAAGTATTTGCCAGCTAATTCGCGGCTAAACCACAATTTAAGCTGTCAGATCAGTTTTGAGAGACAACACAGTCCTGGCTTAATCCTTTAAACACTGATAACTCTGGCACTGAAACAAGGGAAGGTGGTCATCCTGGGTTTCCTCTTCTTCCTCAGATCTGAGGTAGGCTGACTTGCTCTCCTGAACGCCTGTCTCTGCACCAGGATTATCGACAGAGTCAGGCTGACACTGATCCCAATTTAGGTGCCTCGGATACACGTCTAAAATTAGGGGGAATCTGGGCCACAGAGCGTGGTACAGTTACCATTCAGGAGAGATCACACAACACTTTTCCCCACTGTCTCTTCAGATGGTATTGCATCCTTCTGCGGAGGGGAGGTGGAGTAGTCTGAGAGACACAGCAAAAAAAGTACATGGAAAATATCCTTCCTTAGAAGAAACTGGCAGTTATTACTCTTGGATTTCAGAATCATATTAGTGTGGTCACTTCCCCGTGCATTTCATATAACTTCCATGGAGCTCTTGCAGGATGGCGCGAGCACTCTGGGAAGACATGCTGACAAAACCTGCTTAAAAACGGCATTTGCAGCACTTTGTCTGCAGATCTATTTTATTGCTATTAGCTGAGTTAGAATAAAAATACCAACTCAGCTTGAAAAAAAAAGGTATATATAGCCAGCTGATCAATTGCATAACTTTTCTAAAAATGTCTTCAGCATGATGACATTAGGCAACTGTGAACCTGTTAGCTTCCAGCTCTGCTGTCAGTGCTATGATATAACGAATGCCAGCGTGGTGTTCCAGTCAGCTACTGCCACCTGCTCCGCTTTGGAAAAAGAAGTCTCTTTTTTTGGCAGCCATCAGATGTCATACCCAGTGCCCACTGGCAAGAACGATGACTTTTCACCATGGTCTCCTTCGCTTAAGAAAGTCTTAAAAAGAGGCCTAATGGAGAGGGGAGAAAAAAGACCTGCGGTGTGGAGTACAGGAGTGGGACAAGCACAGTAGTAGCACCTGGGCGTGAGGGTGCCCAGGGTGAAGGTCGATTCAGAGAAAGCTCCGTCCATCTTACTGCTCCCAGCGGACTGTGACCCTGGCTCTGAGTGGGTCTCCAGTAAATTGCAGAATGGCTCTAGGCAGAAAAACAACCCCCATTTTGCACCAGTTCAGTGTCTGGATGGGGGTTCCTCCCTCTTCAGCTACCTGCACATATTTCTGTCTCTGCGTATCGCAGCAGTGTGTCCCTTGACTCACCCAGATGAAACCGCCACAGCAAACCGGGGCAGGCCGGAGGCTGCCTTCATCTCTGGCACTGCCCTGTGCCATAGGGATGGTACGAGGGCAGAGACATGGCCCAGAGGGCACGGAAACAAGAATAACCTTATTTCTACCTTGCCTGCTTTGCTGACCAGACTTCCCCGACTGGTAGGATTCATACTTTGTCTTCTTAGCCCTAAGATGTGAGAGAAGCTTGAATTTACTCAACTGAGAGGGTTATCTGTTGATTAATGAAAGTCCAGTGTGATGGAATATCATCCTAATCACATTGCACACTGACCAAATACTGCTATAAATGAAGGGGAAAGATCATTTGCTTTTTTAATGGCTACAGCAACTGGGCTTTAGATTGGCAATTTTAGCAGTATTATGCTAAACTAACATACACGCATCTACCATAAGCCTAATGCACTGATTTTAATAGGTAATGCTGGCATTAAACGCTGCTCTATATTGGGATAAGCCTGTTCTTTGTATTTATATTTTTCTAATGTGTACAAGCATTTACATGAACTGCATTTTTACTTCGCAGGGATTTTTACTGAAGAGGCACAGATTTACACCATGTATAGTTGAGTGTATGTATAAAGAAAAACCAAAAGAGAGAAATTATACTATTCTTACTGCTTGCAAATGAAAGCATGACTGTAACTCATGAAAAGTGAAGCAGTGAGTTATGACAAACCTGCCCTCACAACACAACAGTGATGATAAATAAAGTATACAAACCCAGACACATACCACATTCCATAATTCCTTGCAAACTCTTAAGCCTACAGTTTGTTTTTACACAAGCCTTGCCTTCTATGGCAAAAAAATCCAACTTTCTGTTGTATTAAAGTCAAATAGAAATAATTATTGTTCCATTTATTTTTAATTTTATCTAGTGTTCAAATGATTGTGAAACCATGACAGAAGTTGCTGTATAAAGAACAGCACTCCCTTTAGTACAGATTGACATTAAGATTGTTTTTTTAATTTCAAATTTCTGTATTTCCTAGGCATTTGGAGAAGGAGGGGAACGTTCTCCAAATTATAAGTTTGAGACTTTTTCTCTGTTTCTGACTCTTTCTCTCATAACACGAATGTTTTAAAATAGTCAAGCAAAAAACAGTGCCATGTATCTACTGAGACTCAGTGAAATCAACCACTAACAGCATCCCACGATGGTCCTGTTCCTACCGCTTCTCACGTTTGCTGACTTACTCAGCACTGTCATTGTTTTAGCACATCTGATTATGATTCTTTCTAATAGGAATCGTCAACCTGGATTCAAGCTGACAAGGTTTTGTGAGGATCTCTTTTTCATTGCTAAGAATTCATATTGTTCACAAATCTTTATGTGTTTACTTTAAAAAGCATTAACTAATACATTTGAATGGTTTATGTATATGCAGTAAAGCATGTGAATTATTTTTGACAATAGTTAGCCTCCCACTTAGTATCTAGAATGTAAATAAAAGTTGCCTTGTTTAACTTTGAACTAATTTATCTGTGAAAGACAGACCCTGCTTTTCTCTCCAGTCACAAGTCTCACTGAGTTTAAATTTGTGTGTCCGAGCAAGGCTTGCTCAGGTGTCAGAAATGCCAAATTGCAATGAACCACGGTGTGGCTTAACTCTTCCACAGATGCACGTTGACATGCTGGATATAGGCAAGTTGTTCACATCACAAATTTTACTATGAAAAATGCTTTTCTTAAAGAAAAATAAAAAGGGAAGGAAAAAAAACTCAGAAAAATCTATGTCAATAGTATATGTGAAAGGTCTCAATGCATTTGCTTCTACTAAGCACTCACTGCAATTGCTAACGCTGAGCTTTCAACCGTCTCTGGTTGATTGGGAGAGCCTGTACTACACCATTGGATAACAGCCTCCCTTGGTGGCTGAGGCCATCTTATCTCCTGCCAGGCCCCCAGAAACGCGCAGTCCCTGGGCACAGAGCCACCAGCAGCAGTATGACCTGCTGCAACCAGGACATACTCAAATTCTAGACTGTATATGGGCTTCTCATACACTGCTGGTTGAAGTTAAATATCTCACTCCTTTCATTCGAGGATCTCAGAAGCCTGAGTCCAGGGCACCTGAAAATCACCTAGGTTTCACACAGAAGACTGCAGCCAACCACTCCACTCCCCAGGCACACGGGACTTCCAGTGAGTGGGTTAAATCTTTCCTGGAGGGCAACCTGAGACACACAATGAACTCCCGCAGGTGAAAAGGATGGCTACCAACCTTCCCATGTCCTGCCGCAAGCGCAGGCTGAGCTGCAGGCTTCAGGATGAATGAGA
>NW_010560421.1:736-1019 GCF_000687285.1 Phaethon lepturus | reverse complement strand
GAATCGTCCCTGTCGTGGCTCAATAAAGACAAATGGCACCAGTGACCTGCTGGGGTGGTACTGGGAGCACTGGGGAGGGGAAGTGCTGGGAGCACTGGGGCTGGTTGACTGTTGGGAACCGGGAGCACTGGGGAGGTTGGGCTGGTTTCTCTTCCAGCACTGGGAACCCTGGGGAGGGGGAGCGCTGGGAGCACTGGGGCTCGTTGCCTGTTGGGAACTGGGAGCACTGGGGAGGAGAGGGAGAGCACTGGGAGCACTGTGATGGTTTCCCAGCCAGCACTGG
>NW_010560421.1:253-572 GCF_000687285.1 Phaethon lepturus | reverse complement strand
GCTCCCCCAGCCAGCACTGGGAGCATTGGCAGCACTGGGGGGGTGTCACCCAGATGCCTGGGTCCCTTAGCCCCAAACTGGGATGGGAGGCTCAAACTGGGATGCCCCTCCCCTCCAGCTGCAGGGCTCCCCCCATTCCAACCCCTCCCTGCCCCAAACTGGGAGTTCAAGATGCGAAGGGACCCCCAAACAGGGATTGTGGCCCCACATTGGGGCTGGGACCTCTCCCAAACTGGGAAGGGAGCCCAAACTGGGATGCGCCCTCCCCCAGCGACCTGCAGGGCTCCCCCGTGCTGGACCGCCACCCCCAAACCGGGAG
>NW_010560421.1:0-231 GCF_000687285.1 Phaethon lepturus | reverse complement strand
CTGGGAACGGCCACCTCCCACACTGGGGTTGTGATGCCCAGCCTGGGACTGGACCCACCCCCAAACTGGGATGGGAGGCTCAAACTGGGATGCCCCCCCCAAACTACAGGTCTCCCTCCATCCCCCCCCAGACTGGGAAGGGACCCCTAAACTGGGACTGTGGGCCCCAAACTGGGACTGGGACCCTTCCCAAACTGGGAAAGGACCCCAAACTGGGATTACCCCGCCCCC
>NW_010560420.1:53121-78751 GCF_000687285.1 Phaethon lepturus | reverse complement strand
TCGATCCCCTCATCCAGATCATCGATGAAGACAATGATCAAGACCGTACCCAGAACTGAGCCCTGGGGAACATCACTTGTGACCGGCCACCAGACGGATTTAACACCATTCACCACAACTCTCTGGGCTCGGCCATCCAGCCAGTTCTTTACCCAGCGAAGAGTAAACCTGTCTAAGCCACGAGCCGCCAGTTTCTCCAGGAGAATGCTGTGGGAGATGCTGTCAAAGGCTTTACTAAAGTCCAGGTAGACAACGTCCACAGTCTTTCCCTCATCCACTAGGTGAGGGGCACCTGGTCATAGAAGGAGATCAGGTTGGTCAAGCAGGACCTGCCTTTCATGAACCCATGCTGGCTGGGCCTGATCCCTTGGTTTTATACAGCAGATGGATGTGAAACAGTCCCTGTACTGTAAGAATACAATCCCCTCCAAGTGAATAATCTGTTTCTCGTGAAAGCGAGCAGCTGTGTGGTGCTTAGTTGCTGGCTGAGGCTAAACCACGGCAGTCCCAGTATAGAAGTTTTAGGTCAACTGATTCAGTTAAAGATTAGCCTCAATATTCTAGAAGAGAAGAGAGTAGTTACTAACGGACTTTAATTCCTCATAAAGGATTATACTGGGCACCATGCTACTGCTACAGTGTCCAATCTTTTTGTGGGTTTGCTAAATTAACCTTTATAATAGAAAGGCTTCTTACGTGCTTTCAGTCAAAAGAAGAGATGGGTTTGAGTTTGTAGCAACTTAAACTGCCAGTGATTGGGATCCTAGTCTAAAATTCATAGTTCTAGTTCTTCTTAACTCATGTTCCTCCACAGTTTTGCAAATGAGTTGCAGAAATGTGTCCTGCTCTGATTTAACATTGTGTGCAGGATACTTCAAATGGAAATCTCCATCAGTGGGGTAGAAACAAGTGCAGGTAATGAAGGGGAAGATACTGCAATTAAAGGTAAACTGATTATCATTTGTGAAATTATGTTTGTTTACATTTTTAATGTAAAAATTATGTTTTACATTAATGGATGTAATGTTAAGTCTCACACTCATATGTACTGAAAAGAAAGGCTTCAGTTTTAGGTAATAGTATGTATGTTGATAGATATTTTTGGATGGTAGCTGTTTATTTTAGGTTGTATCTCCCTCAGTATTCATGGCAGTACACATTCTTTATGCTCCCCTATAAGTTTCTACAATATTTGCTGTCCTGATCTTGAAACTCATGATGAGCTGACTATTACAAAACTCTGACAAGAACCCTTTACCCCCGAAGTCTGGGTCAGAACAAGCCCATACAATAGAAATTGTTGTAATGGAGTTGCCATGTGATGTTCTGTCATGTTGAACTGCTTTGCAGGACAGGCAGGGAATAGGGACAGACAGCAATGAGTACTTTGCCCTGTGCACCGCATGGTGGGACCCAGTGAAAGAAAGCCTATCCCAGTGGAAGTTAGTGACAGGCCAACTTGGCCAGCTATTGAGCAGGGTGAGAAAGAGCTCCCAGCTGTGTATAACTTGTGTGTGTGGTGGGTGGGTGTGTAAATAATGGTAAAGTCTAATGTTTGAGTCCCTTACAAATTTAACAGACTTATGAGGTAGCTGGTTCTCATTACACCTAAGGGATAGTATGAAGGACTTTGTCTCTATAGATCACATTTAGTAAATATTGTCATGTTTGGAAGGTCTGATCTCTTTCTTGCACTTTTCCTTCAAATGTTGATTTGGATGGTGACATTGTCATGAGGGACAAGCTTGTTGACCTCGTTGGGGTGCCATGGACCTATCTCTTCAAAATAGCTGTTCCTTTTGATATTGTCTTTGCTTTTGTTCTTAGGGCTTGTGCCATAAACAGGCAGTGTGAATACACTGCTGTTTTCATACCCATGATATCGCATAGCTTCCAAACAAGTTGTTTCATTCAGGTCCAGGACAAGACTTTAGAGTGAAAAATCACTGGCCTGTTTAAACGGGAAGACTATTATTTGGATACATTTGGTCAATTACATTTTCTAGGACATTTGCTGTGAAAACAGTAGGATCAAATATTTCTAGAGAGAATTTTTGTGGCTACTGCTTTCCTCCTGGGCTGAGGAATGCTCAGAGAAGAGTATTTGCTGTGGATTTGGGAGACACCATGGCAGCATGGCATTAATGTTTGGTGCAAAAGTTTGCTCTCTGTGGCATTGAAAGAGTGTGAACGGAGACAAGAGGAAAGATGAAAATTTGAAGAGAATACTAAGCAGGGATGAAAGGAAAACAAGAAGTTATGGTGTTAGGAAGAAAGAAATGGGAAGAAGATAATCCACCATTCATTTTTTAGGAGCTTGCTGACAACATGATTTTTACAGCATTTCAACATTCCAACTACAACCTATGGTGATGATAATTACAGCACAGGGGTAGTTTACATGTGGAATGTGAATTCTGCCTGCATATGCACTAATATGGCAAAATGGATTGCCAGACCACAACACTACCTGTAAATGGATCTTCCACTCTTCTGTTTTGGTTTTAATTTAATTACAAAAACATTTTCAACATATGAGATTGTTTTTTGACACCTTATTGAGCATGGTTTTTACTATTACAAGTTCTAACTAAAAGCACTGGTAGTGAAAATAAAGTAAGCAAGCAAAAATATAAAAGGGAGAGAGATCCCTGCCATTCAGGCCTCTCTCCACCCTCCCCACCCAGTCCTTAAGTGTCAAAATGGGAATCACGTAGGACAACATGGATGCAACTAAGTCCAAATCTGGAGTCCTCGTTGGACTCCAGTTTGCTTACACCTAAGTAACATGGCATTTGAGGTTTAAATTAAGGTTTATCAACAAAGGTAATTTACTCAGAAATAAGGTGAAATATTCAAAGTTGGTGTTGTGGTTATTCTAGAACAGCTTTGCCTAAGGACGTAATTATTGTGGCATGGTCTTCTGAAGTGGATTAATCTAAATGAGGAAAAAAACCTGCATGTTCTTTATCTGAAGTAAGTATTTCCCAAGGAATTATTTTTACAGAGTTACTGCGGTCAGTCTCCCTGTCTAGACAAGCCTTTACGGTTCTTATGATAAGAGAGTCCTTATGGTAAGAGAATGAAGCAGGTTTGTCTTTTTCTGTGTTTCTTGTCATACCTCTTTTAGGGGGGAATGAACAAAAGCATAGGGCTTTGCCTTTGAGATCATGGCTATTACTTTCCAAGAAGTTTTTGTTTTGATGAGAGGGCAGAGTCTTGACATTGAAGCTGCAGTGATTGGAGGGCAGTCTGCTTCAAGGCTGTGGAGTTACATTAGCTGTGGATTATTAGCTATTTTAATGGAGACACCAGCATCCTAGTAAGATACTCTGAGAAGACACTTTAAAAATGGCAGCAAGGCTTCTTAGCCCTGTTTGAAAATTTTTCTGAGTGAATCAAGAGTCTGTGATCCTGTAATCCCACCATATTACTTGTGTAGTGGGAGGAGGCTGCTGCTGCCACTCAGAATTTGGCTTTTAATAGTTATTGAAGTGTGCTGATCAGCATTAGCCTTTCAGTAGGTACCTGCTAATGCCTATTTGTCATCATTGTTTAGTGGAAATGAACCTTCATTGCCCCCCAGATGTGATTGTGAAGGGTTCAGTGAACTTTTCTTTCTTCTTTCAGGTTATAAGACCCTTTTAAAAGGCATTTCAGGGAAGTTTAGCAGTGGAGAACTTGTTGCAATTATGGGTCCTTCAGGAGCTGGGAAGTCAACACTCATGAACATTCTGGCAGGATACAGGTCAGTAACAATGAAAATCCCAAGTAAGGTAAGATCACCTAGCCTGATGGCTCCTTGGAGGCAGCAACAACAGAAGAAATCTTACGTGAGTGTTTGTAGGAAATAGCTATTTCACAGATTTTGTATTAGATTCTTACTGCTTGTATTTTTTCTGTTTGTTCTGTTCTGGTCACTTAGGATTTATCTGTTAACAAGTCTGATCCAAAAATAGGGAGTAATTTAAAAGTCCAAAACCACCAAAGAATTTCTTCTTTCTAGCCGTGTAACAAATCTGACTCAGTGTCTTATGTTTGTCATATTTTTTAAATCACACTTTATAAACACTTGAAAAAAATGACCCTTTTTAGTCTCCACTTTCATAATGTTGATGTCTTCTTGACCAAACTGCCAAGTGTGAATTGTCTGGGTTCATCTTCCTGAATCCCCTGTTGTACAGCCAAATACAAAGTGTCTCTGTGTTGTTGTTATTAGGGCATAAGGAACAGCATAGAGAAACCTAAAAAGTTACTTGAATGGCTTGATATTTTTTCAGACATTCATGTAAGACAGCACACATTTTGTAGTAACTTCAAGTGAAATTTTCAGCAACATTGCATGAAGCCTCTTAGGAAAGAAGAGTGTGATCATGAAATAAATTTTTATTCCATAGTGGACAATAATTACCTAAGACTTACACATACTGAGGCCTGTGGGAGCACAAGTGAAGGCAAGATTCACTCCTGGTTATTTTCTTGGTTTATTTCAGGGAGACAGGAATGAAAGGAGAAATTCTCATCAATGGGCAGCCTCGTGACCTGCGCTCTTTTCGCAAAGTCTCCTGCTACATCATGCAAGATGATATGCTCCTTCCTCATCTGACTGTCCAAGAAGCTATGATGGTGAGCTTTGTTTCTTGTTCTAATGTGTTGGGGCGGAGGAAAATGGAAAATCTCTGTGTATTGTGTACATGTTCTTACTCCTGGTAAGGCCACGAGCCATTACCTCTATTTGATCCCACTCAACGAAAGTGCTTGGACTTTGATCATTCTTTGAATTCCATTTCAGGTTCATCCTTCTAGGGGTTGTCTGTGCTTCTTTAGCTTTATCATTTTCAATTTATGACCAGCATTATGATTTGGAAGAAGATCTAAGGCTCTACTTCTTAGATCTTCTAGAGAATGAAACCTGAAATTCTGCATAGAATGAGCCTTTGTAGGGACTATCTCTTTTCTTGGGTGGTGGATGAGTAACCTTGTCTCTCGCTTTCTCCCCATCTTCCATGTTCTGACTGCAAAGTGCTGTTTTGACTTGAGCATATCGTCTCTCTGCTCCTTGTACTATTTTGTGCCTTTTCTTTAATAAAGATAAATCTTTTCCAGTTCTTCACAGGAAAACAACAGGAACTGAATAATCCCACGACTTAGAGTCAATGTAAATTCTTCTTACTGTTTTTCATAGCATCAAGAAGTTTACTAATTGCTAGCTTGACCAATCAGCCTAGAAGTGCCTGTTGCTTAATTTGAGAAACGAGACAGTTTTTCTCAGAGGATGTTCTCAAAATAAGGTTGTTCATACTGTAGGCAAGGGTCAATTCACAAATTTTGAGGCCAGAAGAAATGACTGTAGTTTTTATGTGGCTGATTTTCTGCAAAGACTCTTCTCTGTGAGGAAGTTTTTCTTCTCTTTTGTTTACTTGAACATGGTAGTCAAAATCCCATAGGAACACTTTTGTAGAATTGGGCCCAGATGATACTTACTGTCTAAATTCATCAGTCAAGGCTCTGACAAAAATAATTACTCTAACAGTTTAATTGCTTCTAATAAGGGTTAATCATAATGTTTTGTGGAGCTGCCACTTAGGACAGCAGATGACACCTTTCACAAGATTATTTGTTTCTGTACTCGTTTGTTCACATCCTGGAGAATGGCAGAGATTTTTGGTTGTCCGTACAATATGTATGAAGCACAAATAAACTGTGATTCTAGCATTGCCTGGGAAGTTAGTGGCTATGCAAAAGACATGACTCTCCGATTTTCCTCTGAAGCTTTTTGACTTGCAGAATGGCCTTTGTTTCTAATATGCTTTTTGTGAGATGCTTTAGTGATTGCTTGTCAGATTATACTCAGTTACTTACTGCACAGGCATATGTGATGCTTGTGATTTGAACATTATAGTTCAACTTAAACCTCCCTGACTGTGTTGAAAGAACTTGTTTAAATGGTATGTTGGGATGTTGTGCCTGAGACATTCACTGTAATTGGTTGTTATGCTTCAGACCAGTTCAAAACCAAAACAAAATGTTGTATTGCATTCCAGGTATCTGCTCATCTGAAACTTCAAGAGAAAGATGAGGGCAGGAGAGAAATGGTATGTATACTGTCCATCAAACTGACAATTTTTGGGAATGCCAAAGAGGTCCATGAAGTGAGCTCTCTAAAGCAGACATCTTTATCTAACATTGAATTGCACTGGACTTGTAATGATAGAATAAATCATAACCTTAAAGTTGACAGGTATCATTGTGAGGGAATGTTTACTACAGTCTCTATGAAAGTTGCTTTCAGTATGAGAGTAGATAATTGTAAAAGATATACTGAAATAGATTCACAGGTTTTGTAGGATTCATTTTAATGTACCTTAGCACCTTAGATTCTCTTACATGCATACCTGAGCGCTCAGGCATCTCATGTGTGGTGAGATAAATCAGACATGTCTGGCAATGGCCTTAGTTTTTCCAATGACGAATGAAAAATGCAGGTGTTCTTGTAACTGCTGCAGAAATTTCTGTGCTCGTATTTGAAAGCATTTTATGGCTATGCTGGTGGGCATATTGTTGCACTGGACAAGTTAATGCAGTTGCAGTTTAGATACAGACTAATGTATTTTGAAGCAGTGTTGGGTGACTGAGGTTTGGACAAGTAGGAAACAAGGCTGAAACATGCGTATATCTTTTCTAAAACACTGTGAATGAATTGCACAATTTACTCTCTGCCTGTGGCTGACATAGGACTTTCCTGAGTGGGAGAGAAGTCCTAGTGTGTTTTTGCCCATGGAGACCTATGACCCAGCTGGACGTACATAAGGAAATGTGCTTCTTTAACCCATCTGATTGCCATGATTCGTCCCCATCATTTGTGCTGATACCGGACTGTCCTTTTAAAGAAAATACCTTGGAGGTGTGTGACCAGACGAAATGACTTCTGATGTGTTAGCTTGAGTATGAGACTGCTTTCTCAACTGAATTTGATTACCTCAGTTGTCCTTTAAAGGGTTGTAAATGTGCCCTTTCTACACTTTTATTCTGCACTTAAAATGTTTGGGCCTGTGTATTCCTAAAGACAATCAGAGCTCAGGTGTCTGTGCTCCTGTGGAGCTACCAGAGCATGGTGAAGCCTAGGAGAGGAACAGTTTGGTGCTGCACAGCGTGCTTCAAAACCATGTATGCCCAGGGAGGGTAATGTCTGGAGCTAAACATGAAACAAAAATCACAGCACTTAGTGAAAGCAGACATGGTTCAGGTTGTAGAGAGCGCAGTGAAAAGTGAAACAGTACCTCTGAAAGTGTTTGGAGATGTTTTGGCTGGCCTCAAGCTATGTTTCAGTCCAGCGAGAAGACAGCACCAACAAGGAGACAGTATGATCTCTCATACAGTGCCTCCTCGAGGAGGAGACCTCTGTTATGTGGGGGTTATGCTGAGGGCTAATGGGGCTCATGTGATAACATGGCCCCATGGCTAATACTGAGATTTACCTTCCAAGAAAGCTGGCTGTTCCTTCTGGCTGTTCCTTCTGCCTTTGTTAAGGACATGTAAATTTTACTCCTGTAAAATTCCAGTTTTGGGCTTTCCATGATTTTTCAGTGTTCTTTTTCATAAATAGAAGGGTGAGATTTTCATTTTGATGCATTTTGTGCTCCCAAAGCTATGCACAGAGGACACCCTTCAGGGGCAAATTAGGAAATCATGCAGGTGACTGGAAGAAGCCACCTTGCAGGACTCAACTGAAGCCAGGTTATGCAGGAGGAAGGAGGAGATGAGGGGACACAGGAGTGGGAGTGGAGCATGGGCATGAGAAAGTTGTGGCCTGCTGTCTCAGGAGCATGAGAGGCTTCCTGCGCTTCCCCAGATGCCAGTTTAATTCATTTTTTTATCTGATGGAGGCCTGAACTTGATTTGTGGGACTTAACAATTTCAGAGGAGTCTCTTACTCTAGTAAAAGTGGCCTTTAACAGTAGCTGGCATGTGATTCTTAAGCAGAGGTTTATAAAGCAGAAAGTGAAACTGCTTCTGACCCACCTGGTGAAAAATATACCCTTTGCCTGAAATGTGAAAATTATGGCAACTTCAAGGGTAGAGCAGCTATTTTTGTGGCTATCTTTGATCTGTAGTTATTTCCAAATTGGAACATTTGTCATTTCTTAAAATCTCAGAGAATCCCTGAAAACCAGAAAGAGCTCCAGAGAGGACAACTTTCAGGAATCAACATGTTTAATAGCTAAAGGTTGCTTTTATTCTCTCAAATACTTTTTTTTTTTTAAATAAGCTAAACACAGATTTTTTTAAGGGAAAATACATTTGTTTAGAAACAGCTATTAATTTTGTTTGTACTTTGAAAGTCTTAATTCATTTACACTTTAGTAAATAAGGCCAAGCAAGTAAATTCACTTACTCACACTGTCACTGTAATTGCAAACAACTCTTTGAGGAAAAACCTGTGCTGTATGCATTTATTCAACACATATTAGATGGGCAGTCATTTTCTGGTTAGTGTTACTGGCCTGTGCTGGACTAAATCATTCCTTTTATTGCTGTAAATTGTAAGGTAAATGTTTAGCATAGATAAATTTTATGAATTTATGCACTTGTGTTAGTGAGATTACAGATGCTTGTTTAAGACAGGGACAAGCAAAAAATCCTCCAGTGAACCATAGTTTTCTAGTTGACCTAGCTTGTGCTGCCTATGTCCTGTAGCACCCTTCCTAGAGATAAGGGGAAGGAGATAGTTGGGCTCTTCTCTCTGAGAACAAGGGTTAGTGGGTTTTTTCACCCCCTTCTCACTGAGAGATGTAGATCCTGGAAATCAAAATCGGGACAAGTGAAGGGTCAGGCTGTGGTTCATCTAACCAATTTGACCATGTTAGCCACCCTTTCTGGAAAACATCCATCTAAGCAACTATTACTTTAAAATATGACGGGCTTCTTTTTCTGTACTTGAGTGAAGTATTAAATATCTAGGCTTTCTATCTCTCTTTTAAGTGGTAGATTCTTGAATTGCATGAACAATGTAGCTTGGATTCACTCATTTTTATGTCCATGTTTGTACTGATGCCAAAGAGCTATTTTCCTCATACAGGGCTACCAGGCCAGAACTACAATCACTGAAACAGAAAAAATCATAGCGGCCGGGATTATTCTCCTTTTGTTCCAAAGACCCTGGGACAAGGTGTGCCCTTCCTGAGGCTGTGCCTTAAGGAAATCCCAAACATTTGAGAGTACATGTGACAACTGAATTGGATCTGAAGAGAATGAAAACACTTAAAATCAATGGCCACACTTTAAAGAGTAAACTGTGAAGGACAGATGAAATAAGAGCAGGTTACTGCTCTGTAGAAACCACTGATTTTTGTTAAACAGTTCTCCAGTCCCTTGTAAATACAGGCTAGAAGTTCTATTGAAAGAAGCTTCTTGGTTTCACTGTGTAATAACTCCTCAAATGCTGCAAAGCTCTTTTGATACTGGTGCCATATCCAAGGGGTGCTATAGAAGGACTGATTCCCATTCCATTTTCACAGGCAAGGCTTCCTTACTGAGGCAGGTCATGTAGGACAGACAAGTAGACTTTGGGTCAAAATAGTAAATGGTAGCTTATTAAACCCCACTGAATGTAATAAATGCTACATGAGATGGAATAAGGCTTCGGTGTATGGATGGTGAAACAAAAGTCACGAGATAGTTTGCATTCTCCACGAAAATCAGTAAAGAGGCTTTTCTTTTGTGCTAACAAATGTAAATGATGCATTGTTGTGTTTCCTCTAGGTAAAGGAAATACTGACAGCCCTCGGTTTGCTGACATGTGCCAATACAAGGACTGGGAGTCTTTCTGGAGGCCAGAGAAAGCGTCTTGCCATTGCGTTAGAGCTGGTGAACAATCCTCCTGTCATGTTTTTTGATGAACCAACCAGGTACTTAAAGGCCAAAATTAAAGAGAGACAAATATTGCTTTATGTAGTAGAACAGTGCTGCAGAAAGGTTATTCACCTCTAAGTCCTTGGAAAAGGCTCATTTTGTGATGCCTGTAAGTACTGAATAAGGCCACAAGAAATAATTTTATTTCGGTACTTAGTCATTTGGTTTGGGTACTAAGGTCACTGCTGTAACTGCTGGGCCATGGGACTATAAATAATTTTTAAGGGAGACACAAACTGAAACAGGAAAGGAGAGAGGAAAATATTTTCAGATTGTGGCATGAGTTTTCTTTTTCAAGCAAAGATAGCTTGAATATAAGCATTTTAAAGTGTGACTTTTAATAATGAATGTAACATATTTAGAATCAAATTTTGTGATCAGTCTAGAAGGAGGCTGGGAGAGCTATGAATATGTATCTATTCATTAAAGCTGGGAGCATTTAAATCTGCAATCCTAAAGCGTAGAAGTCCCTTAAGGCAGCTTTGAGAATACTCTGTTTTTCATTCTCAGGCATGCTTCCAACTTAATTAAAAGACTGATGGAGAAATACAAGCATAAGGTTGGCATATGATAAGATTAAACTGCTACAGAGAAATGTATAAAGGATAATAGTGGGAGACCAAAGTAGCAAATAACGTGTGCTAGTTTTGAGTGGTGCCTATGGACCCATGGATAACAATCTTCTTTCTTTTTATTCAGCGGCTTGGATAGTGCATCATGTTTTCAGGTTGTCTCTCTGATGAAGGCTTTAGCCCAGGGTGGCAGGTCCATCATCTGCACGATCCACCAGCCCAGTGCAAAACTGTTTGAGTTGTTTGATCAGGTAGTATTCTCAAACTCTTTCTCTTTATGTGTGGTTTAGGTAGGTTATACTTTCAAGACTACACTCTGTAAGTAAAAACGTGACTAATTGTAGTCTGTGGTTCCAAATCAAATAAAGAAATTAAATAAATAAGAAAAAAATATATAATTTTTTATTATGTTTTTTTTCTTCTTCGCTGCCCATTTCTATTATTTACATGTAATGACTTTAAAGAATCTGGCTAGTATGTTTGTGAAGTCATGATTAACGCACTTGTGATTTTCATGCCTTCACCCACCACTGCTTCTGGGCACAGGGCTGTCAGTAAAGTAAATTAGAGTAATTTAAGAGAAGAGAGCTTGAGTGCCAGTGTCTGCAACGTTGCTAGTACGCATTCTCATCCTAGCTACACAGGTGTAAATTCAGAAGAATGTATTCATGTGAAATAATAATAACTGAAATGAAGTCGGTTGGAGATCTTTTCTCCAACCTAACAACAGGATGTGGACCATGCGTGTTTAGGTTAGATTTAAATTTACTTTAATCTTGTTAGGAGATTGAAATTAGATCTGTGAGAGCTAAGGAAAACCTTCTACACTATAGATGAACAAGCTCTTGCAGATTGCCAGTCTGGCAAAGGAGTTTATTTAATGTCAGTAGTGTGGCTAAAAGTAAGAATAATCAAGCTGTTTCCCAGTGCTGTGCTGTTCTACCTCTCCTTCCATTCCTGCATTCACCAGCCTTGTCTCCCAGCCCAAAATATCCATAATACATGGAGATTAGATGGCTCAGCTCTACAGTTTCTTGGGTGTTTTCAGCATGTGTCTAAGGCTGGAATTAGTCTGTTTCTGTGTTAATGTGCGTTAAGTCCTGGAGGGAATGTTGGCAGAATTCAAACCTTAAGCATTTCATTTCCCATTAGTTGTAATTCCATGCAAAGGTAGTTCCAAGTGGTGACAAATCTTCCCAAGGTCGTATTCCCACCGGGACAAGAAGAGGTCATTAGCTTCATGGATTGCTGCCGTACAAATAGCAGGTTCAAATATTTTGATAAAATTTGACTTTTTTTTTTTCTTTTTCTTTTCTTTGCCTTGTTTTCCAGCTCTATGTTTTAAGTCAAGGTCAATGCATTTACCGTGGGAAGGTATTAAATCTAGTCCCTTACTTGAGAGATCTGGGTTTAAATTGCCCAACCTACCACAATCCAGCAGATTTTGGTAAGGAAAATTTGAATAGTTTATTTAATTTATTCTGTATTTGGTTAGCACCTCCAGGGTAATGGGGACCATGGTGTGGTTTATAGTTTTGTATATACGTACTTATGTGCATGTGTACATATATGTAGCAAAATTCAAAATAAAATTATTCAGATTTTTCCTAAGTAATTTGAATGCCCTCTAGTGGTAACATTTAGTGAATATTTCTTGCTGGTGGAAGTCCAGGTCCAGGAAATGAAAGGTAAAACATACTTGAGTGTTTCATAGTAATTAATTTTGGTGGCTGTTCAGAGTGGCTCCAGTATTCTGTTTTTTCTGTCTTGAACAATACCACTGTGGTATTGTACACCTAATAGTATTGAGGGTTTTTTCATTGTTGTTTCTTAATTCCAAAGAAGCAGTAAGGAGCACAAAAATAGACTTGTCTTTTTTTTACCAAGACTATGCCATATTCACTGCCTTTCCTCTAAAATGGTTCATTTAATTTCCAGGGTGAAGAAAACTCTGAAGATTTATAGAAAGATACATTTAAATTATGTGTTTATACATATGAATTTACATGTAGCATTTCAGAGCCTGTTCTAGACAAACCTCCTGTTTCTGTCAGTGCTACAGAATCAAGGGGATCTAATAAAGCTTGTAACTAAGCAGTAGTGTGAACTTACCTTCTGGTTTTTGTAGTTATGGAAGTAGCATCTGGTGAATATGGAGACCAGAACTGTCGGCTGGTAAGGGCAGTACGGGAGAAGATATGTGACACAGACTACAAGAGAGATGGTGGTGGTGAGAATGAGTTGAATCCCTTCCTCTGGCACCGGCCTTCTGAAGAGGTATTTTGTATATCACAACTAGTGGGCATGACTTGAGGCTGGAGGGGGAGGAAGAGACTTTAAATCCTCAGTCAATGGAAGAGGTTTCTGGGCACATTCAGCTGATCAGAGTTGGGGTTTGTGAATGAAAACTAAACAAGATACTGCAAAGAAAGAAGTTTATTCTTGTATGTGTTTCCACAGGATTCTTCCTCCACAGAGGGCTGCCACAGCTTCTCTGCCAGCTGCCTAACCCAGTTTTGTATCCTCTTCAAAAGAACTTTTCTAACCATCATGAGGGATTCGGTAAGACTGCCTTTATAGTAACTTCTGTAGCCAAAAGGTCTATTCAGTTGGTTGTGAGGTAGTGTAATATGCCTTAAAGATCCTGTCCAACAGCCCATGCACAAAGATCATCACAGAATTTCAAAGGAAAGAGACTGATCTTTCTTTCTTGCTGTTAACTGTACCGTCTTGATTGTGAACAACAGTTTTCTTCAGAGGAACTCAGAGCATCTGGCCTAAAAAACTAAAGCTGTGCTGACAGGTCCCTTATACAGTTATTTGTCCTACTGAAATGTGAGTGAGAAATTGTACTGGTGTGTCACAATTAAATATAATGTCACAATTAAATTAAAAAACTAAAAAAATATTGTTTCCAGAAAATTCAGGGTGGCAGAGATAATAATTACAATGTGATGTAAGGTTAATACCAAAAGTCTTTATCTTTGAAACAGAAAATTGGTAAATAAAGATTTTGTTTCTCTGAAAAGGAAACATCTCCGTTTTCATACATTTAGTATCAAGATGAAGTAAGTATCATAATGAAACTCTTAATTCCTAATGAAAAAAAAAAAGAACTTTCCCCTTTTTTCTTAAAAATAAACAACTCCCTTCAAAATCACAAACCCTGCAGTTTTCATGTACGATCATTAAATGTTTTAGGTGCCTAGTTTGCATTAACAAAATGCAATGAGACTTATGCAATGAGACTGTTTTTTTTTTACTCAAGAAAGTTTTTCTTATCTCTAAGTAGCTGAGTTGTTTGTGAATTTAAGAGACAGGACTATTTACATTGCCTGATGGATGCTTTGAAATGTCCTCTAGATGGGATTGTCCCTTCACTAACAGGTGTGAGTTGAGATGAGCTTCCTCAACTAGACCTTGCATGCGCACCTGTCCTGGGTCTCTTCTCCCAAGTAACTAGCGATAGAATGAGAGGAAATGTCCTCACTTTGCACCAGGGGAGGTTTAGACTAGATATCAGGAAAAATTTATTTACTGAGAGAGTGGTCAAACATTGGAACAGGTTTCCCAGGGAGGTGGTGGAGTCACCATCACTGGAAGAGTTCAAAAAACGTGTAGACGTGGCACTTCAGGACATGGTTGGGTGGGCATGGTGGTGTTGGGTTGACGGTTGGGCTTCATGATCTTAAAGGTCTTTTCCAACCTTAATGATTCTGTGATTCTGTGAATACTGTATTGCAGAGAAAGCACGGAAGGCTAATTTATGCCTGATTTAAGTTATTTTGGTCTACACAAGCCTGCAGTACCTTTTCTGCCTCTCTTCTGCTCTGGGAAATTTATCTTTTAGTCAAAGGAAAAGTCTCCTTCTCCTGGTGAATGAGGTCCAATGGCTCCATGACATTGTCAAACAGTAAGATTTCAAGTTGCAGCATTTGCAGTTTCTGCCTGTCTTTACAGGAAGAGATTTTCTGTACTGTAATAGCTGTGTGTCTGATTGACACTGGGAAGCTCATAACAGTAAGTTTTCCTTAGCTGAAGCCCAGTTTGCCAGTAGGAAATGAACATTTTTATGTAAGTTCTTCTGGACATAAGTACTTCCTTTCTGCAATCTGTATATCTGATTTCAGTCATATTGCCATTGTTTTTGAGCCCAGACTTTCTGATCAGAAATACTGCTCTTTCCTTGCTTGTAGGTCCTGACACACTTGCGTATCACCTCACACATTGGCATTGGACTGCTCATCGGCTTGCTCTACTTAGGCATTGGCAATGAAGCTAAGAAAGTCCTCAGCAACTCCGGCTTCCTCTTTTTTTCCATGTTGTTTCTTATGTTTGCTGCGCTCATGCCAACTGTCCTTACATGTGAGTACAAGTCATACTGTTACATCAATGGACAAGGAGATTGCAGTAAGCTGGAATCCAGACAGTTCACAATTACAGTCCTGGCCTGGAATATCCCCTTGTGCCAGTGCGTCTCAACTATATCATGAGCTTGTGGTTGGTCTTAGGGAGGATGTAGTAATTTCCCTAGGACTTCTAAGTCATGACTCCTGCATTAGAGCAGCGTATTCATGTGGTGTCAGAAGCAACTCCTGCAGTATGGAGTGTTCCATACTTCCTCTGGGAGTGCTCTTACTTTGGATTCCCTGTTGGACCAAAAGGAATAACCAGGTTCCTTAAGTTTTGACACCACTTCTAATTCAAAAAGCCTCTTTCAGGGGCATCAGGTCATCTCAGTAGACTGGTACATAGTCAAAACAGTGAGCAGCTCAGGGCTGACCTCTTATATTTCATTACAAATCATTGAAATTATTGCTGGTCTGTCAAAGACCTCAGAGTTCCAGTCCCACTGTGGGACTGCAGCAGTACAGGATTAGATACGGATAAACTGTGTTATTATGTGCAGCAGTATTGCACACTGACAACCCAACTTACTAATTTGTGTCCTCTGTAGTTCCTCTTGAGATGGGAGTGTTTCTTAGAGAGCATCTGAACTACTGGTACAGCCTGAAAGCCTACTATCTCGCCAAAACCATGGCTGATGTTCCTTTTCAGGTATATCCTCTATTCTTCAATAAAACAAGAACCATTTAAGTTCATGGCAAGTCCACTTGCCAGAAAGACTAGTACTGGTATTTTATCCATCTGAATGGTGGAGAAACTGTCCATTTGTGTGTGCTGAAGCTACAGGTCCAAATCAGAAGCACCCTAAGAGTAAACAGCAGGACTTCACCAAAGCCGACCTGACCCAATATTTGTTTAATAAACAGATGACATCCTTGGTTTTTGCAGAGGGGAATTGAAAAGGAGCGTAAGAGTGGGATCTGTTTTCTAATGCCCAAGTAGTAAGATAGATGCCACAGTCTGTGTCAGGTGTATTCATTCTCTTCAGCCATGCCTGTCATGTAATGGAAAGGCTGAGCACTGTGGATTAACTAGAACTCCCCATGTTTTTATCTTATTCAGAGTAACAGTGAATGTTCGACTTTAATGGACTAACTCCAAGTGTATTTCCTTGCAGATCATGTTTCCTGTGGCTTACTGCAGCATTGTGTACTGGATGACTTCACAGCCATCTGATGCACTCAGATTTGTCCTCTTTGCAGCCTTGGGAACCATGACATCCCTGGTGGCTCAGTCACTGGGTCTTCTCATAGGTGCAGCCTCTACATCCCTCCAGGTACTGATGGTGTTTTGTGGTCTCACAGGAACCCTGCTGTTTCCTAACGCTGAGTGCTTACTGTGACTGTTGCTGTGTCCCCAAGACATCTGTTGAGAGATGACAGGCAAAAAGTTGTACTGGTCTGATACAGCTACTTGATGCTTGCCACTAGCATCAACTTAAACACCATATACACGCACTGGATGTGAGGCTCTGTTCCTTCTGCATCTGAGCGGGGCTGTGCCTGCCCCTGCTTGAGTGGGGTGTCACGTGCTATTCATCCCCAGGTGAGCAGGTCCTAGAAACTGCAGGACTGATGCATTTCTATGCATCTACAAAGTGGAGTTAGGCCGTGAGGATCAGTAACTCGGGAGAGGGTTCTTCCATATGCATACAAAAAGATTGCAGGAGGCAAGGTAGGAAAAGGCTTGCCCAGAAACTAACCTTCTGCAGAGGGAGGGAGAGAAGCAGCTGTTGACATGACTGTCACACTGGAAGCTGGCTGTTTAACTCCATTCTGCTTCCTGGCAGGAGGTGTGCTGAGGTAACCATTCCACAGCAGAACTGTTTTGTGGTGCTTGTGATAACAGATGATACTGACATTAATATGCACTGATGCTATCAAGATTTCTGCAGTAGAAGACTTTGATTCCCTCACTGTGCCACCCTGTGGAGACCAGCATAGCCCTGTTGTGTGATCACTGTGCTTCTGCTCTCCCCAGAGATATCTACATGGCCCTTTGCCCTGGAGGGGAGGTAGAGAGGACAGGCTGGAGTTGGGCAAGATCTGTCTTCCCCACCAAAGCCACCCAGCTGGAGATGTTCCTTATCCTCCTCAGAACATTTCAGGACCAGTTGAAGCTACTGTTCATGTGGGGTTAATGAGGAGGGAGGTCCGTGTGTTCTCAGTGGGGAGTGAGTGAGAAAGGATATTATTTAGAAAGAGGGGTCTCCATACCCAGAGAAGCAAGGGAATCACAGTGCCCATCTTGCTCTGTAAACTTCTTCATGGGTTCAAGTCCTTCAAAGGACAGTTCCCAGCACAGTAGTGTCATCAACTAGCAGAGGGGTTTAGGAAGAGGAGAGGGACCCCTTTTGCTCTACTAACAGCATCTAACCTCCCCCTCACCAGAAATCTCATTTTAAAAAAATCAGTAATTTCCTAGTATTTGGAACTGTGATAATTTTGGGGAGTACATTGTAAGAAGGACTTGAACGGCATCACTCCCCACTGCCTAAAGAGTAAGTTTGCACTGCCTATTTGGGTTTGGCACAGAACAGAGGATTTGCCGTAAGGAGAGTCTGCTCTTTTAAAGGCTGATTTTCTCACTGGAGATCAGGACATCAGGTGAAAGAGCAAGTTAATTTTAATTTTTTTCTCTGTCTGGCTGACAAGAGACTGTCTATTCCTTCTCTTCACAGGTGGCCACTTTTGTGGGCCCAGTTACTGCCATCCCGGTGCTTCTGTTCTCTGGGTTTTTTGTCAGCTTTGATACCATCCCAACATACCTCCAGTGGATGTCCTACATTTCCTATGTCAGGTACTGCTAGGGAGGCCATTAACCTCCCATCTGGAAATGCTGTTTGTTTTGTTTTGTTTGCCTTTGCTTGTTTGGTTGGTTATTTTGGGTGCCAAAGAGAGTATGTTCACAGCACATTCTTTTAGATAAACATACATATAATGTATACCACATTATCTCACTGCATTTTATGTTGTATATGATGTGAAATAAAATAAGAGCATTCAGTACAGATTATCAGCAGCAAGTCCATGGCAGTCCCCTTGAATTCAGTGGGATTCCACAGCACGAAGATCTTCCTGGATTTTGCAGTAGTGTATTTCTGAAATAATAGGGACGGTATGCCCAACTGAGAAATTGATGCCAGCACCTCATTTTGGAAGAAAGTGTTGTATAAATCACTGCTGTATCCTAGGTGGACTTGTTGGATAAAGACCTGAGTTTAAGTTTTGCAGTAGCACTGCCACAAGAGGCATGGGATTTTTCATCTCTAATGTAAACTAGTGTTTTAAGAACCATAGGCACTGTATATCCTATCTATGTCTGACACTCTCGCTGTCTGAGTCAGCTATCTTAAGGTGGGATGATTGCCATCAGGAAACCTCCAGAGGCTAGCTCGGAGGTTTAGACTTCAGACTAGACACTTAAATGTTTATAGCTGAAATTAGGTGAGGTGAATTTTTCCATCCCCCTTTTCCCCACCCTGCCCAAGCTGCACTATTACTGAGAAAACCCAAGCTAAAATACCCTCTCATTTGGCAAGCAAGGTCTTACACAGAGACCTGTCAAAGATTAAGAGACTGCACCCCTTGAATTAGTAGCTAGAATTCAAGATGAGGCCTTAACCCGTTGTCTAGCCTGTGTGGGGTCTCCTGAAGCTGGAGGGAGCTATCATATGCATGGGATCCCTGATGGTGCATCTGTGCACAAAGTCAAATGCTAAGTGCACCCAATGCCAGGGGAGATGTGGGAACTGTGCATTGTTAGTGAAACTATAGCACATGGAAGGAAAGAGAAGGGACATTCTAGATTGATGCCAGTTTTAATATATTTCTGACTTCAAACTATAATTGTATCCCCATTGCTTATTTTTAAAAAATTGAATTAATGACATCACTTTTAAAAGGGGAATTTCTGAATATGAGCTGAAATTAGTCTGCTTTCTATTTTAACACTTTTCTTTGGAGAAATTACACCATACATTAACTGGAAGCAGTTAAAGGCAAAACTTCTGTCTTTGTTCCTATGTAAAGAAGAAGAATCTTATGTAAAATGCCAGTGACACGTCATTTGCTTGATTGTAACAGGGAGAGAACTTGCCCTCAGACACATGTGTCGGAACGATATTGAACCTCTCAATGTTTCAGCTGAGTTCTCATAGGGGTTGTATTGCTGGTGAAGTAGTCTAAACAGATTGTCAGGACTTTTCTGTGTTATCCATCCTTCTTCTTTCCAGATACGGGTTTGAAGGAGTTATTCTCTCCATCTATGGACTGGATCGAGAAGATCTGCATTGTGACAAAGATGACACTTGCCATTTTCAAAAATCAGAGGCCATTCTGAGAGAACTGGATGTAGAAAATGCCAAACTTTACCTGGACTTCATTGTTCTTGGAATTTTCTTCTTCTCTCTGCGCCTAATTGCCTATTTTGTTCTCAGATACAAAATCCGAGCTGAGAGGTAAAGGAAAAATAGCTAAAACGATGCAGTAGGAAGATCTTTAGACATGCAATAGAGGGCACTTGACATTGTCTCACTGTGGCAGGCCGGTCTCCAGTGCCCAGCTAGATGCTGTTATGACCTAGCCCATAGAGAACCACAATGGGATAGTGGACATATAGTGCTAAGCCAATCAGTCCAGTTGGGTTGGGTCATGTTTTCATTACACTTTCTAGCTTTAACTAGGAAGAAGAAATAGAAGGGAATTTTACACCACAGAATATCAATACCGAGACAGCGTAACTGTAATAAAAATCCTGGCTGCAGGAACTCTCCTTATGAAAAACCAATTTTGTGATAAGGTCACCAGAATACTAGTCCTGGTAGCCAGAATAGTAAAATGTCATCTATAGTTGACAAGGTAATGAGATGCGAAATGGGGAATGCAAAAAAATTGGATTCTCTCATTTTTTTAAATTTGGAGTTCCATCTTTGCGGTATTCTATATATTATTTTGCAATTCTTTTCCACAGAATTATGCCTTCTGTCCAGAAGTCTGTAAACGTATTAATTAATAAGGTAAAGAGATCTTTTGAATATGGATACTTTTTTTAAAACAAACCTAAAGTGATTCAAGTCATTATTTTTGTTTCTGTCTAAATTTAGAATACTGGTGCTTTACTTGTCGAGCTGGTCTCATATCTGAAAATGGTAATGATAGGAGGAAAAGGCAGATTCTGAGTCTGCACTAAACCTGTGGTCCATATTTGGGAGCATCAATAGATAACACAGGCAGTCAGACATGTTTAAGCTGTCACTGAATGATTGAAAAACATTCTTTTGCAATGTCTTTTAAATCCTCAATATTTGTGATATTTAAGATACTAACTTTGCTCATTATCTGTTTGATCTACCTCCTGCAAATGAAAAAATCAAAGTGCTCCAAGGCTTATTTTTTCTCAATTTGTGAAAGCAGAATCTACCCCTAAAGCCTGAGCGATTGTTAAAGCCTCATGGGATGCAAGAGCTATCCACAGCTCAAAGCTTGGGGTATTGTGTTAAAACACTTGTGACTGCCTCAGATGTCTGTGTTTGTTATATCTGCAACACAGTACGTGTAGAAGTCTCCTCAAAATACACAAATGACCTTGTAATACTGCAGGTCTAATTATGCCAAGCAGTTTTGTTCTCATCCCAAAGTCTACAGGAGCAACATGGGAATTCATAGCTAATTGATCTAAGCACCAATGAAACGGTTAAAAGAAGCATGCATTTGTTTTGTATACCTCACCTTTGTAAACTTGGCAGGGGGAATTCTGGTTCCAAGTTGATGTGAATTTTGTCACTGATTTTCATGGGTTTGGATTTTCAACCCAAAATGAAATTGTGGGGCCCATAACCATGTTGGACACCCTGGTGGACTGTACAAATTCCACTACCTTCTGCCATTACTGTGTGTTTACCTTAGTGTCACAGACCTCCGAGGCAGATCTCCAAATTCTGTAAATGCATTATTCCTATCAGGATGCTGGAATCTTGTAGATTGGAAGCAGTTCAATGTCAGCAAACCATTCAGGAGCTCAGCAGCTCGTGGCAGCAGAGTAGATGAAGAGAGACCTTGCACATCTGGCCACCAGCAGTCACAATTCACAGCCTTTTTGAAGACTCCATGGCTACGTCTATACTGGTAAACTAAATAATACCACAGCCAGCTCTGTTAGTCCTCAGACAACTGGGGCTAATAGGAATGGTCCCTGTACTGTACTAACTCCTAAACAGAGCCCAGACACTGTCTGGAAAAGTTCTGGCTGCGCTGGGCTTCAGCTCTGCCATTTAGCAGTGAAGACAATTGTTTCCCAGTTTTCCTGGCCCTTGCCCAGGCTCCGTTTAATTTACCAATATAGACATAGACCGCGTGTACCTGTTAAACTCGGAGTGCTTGAATTAAACCTGTGTTCTGGCTCTTAAGTCAAGTCACATTGAACTTTCTCTGAAAATAAGATTGACCTGTGAAAGCAAGGTCAATCTTTACTGTAGAAAAAAAAAATCCATACACAACCTCTTTGCATAGTTTTCTTGCTAGTTTTCAACAAAATGCCCTGGAGCTAGTAGAGCTTTTATAAAGCTCTGCAGCTTCTTGAGGAATAATCACAAGCAGATATGGGCCTGTATGGCTGTCAGATATGAAAAATTAAGAATTTTGGCTATTCTAAATAATATTCATAACTGAACAGTTTTTAGACACAAGCTGAAATCCCTTGGCACAACATGCCTTGATTATTTCAAGACTTTCAAAATATTTGTGACTATTACAGGTGGTTCAAATGCTGTTTGCAAGCAGACAAAAGACTACATTAGCCAAGTTACTCTTTTGTTGCACACTGCTGGTCCATCGGTAGGCTTAGCTGAATATGAGAGAGTGTGACGTCCATGGCATTAAATAACTTCAGGGTTCATGTTTTGTGTTTACCAATGCCATTTACCAAATACCACATTGAAAATCACTTGCAATTTACCAAATGAAGTAACTTTGCTGATATTTCAACACGGTTAACTTACATGATGGCAATGCTGTCTTTTCCAATCTAGATCTATTTAGCAGTATGAGTTCCTTGGATACTCATGTTACCTGTGCCTATTCCTGTGTGTGTAGACTTTCTTACTTTACCTCTTTAGTCTGCAACATGTCCCTCCTGTACTGTAAGTTTATGTAGCATTATGGTAGCCAAAAGTCTGGTCCTCCATGGGTGTTCCTAGGAAAATGTGTGCTTTGGAAAACTTTTTCTCTCTCCTTTTTCTTTTAGATATACTTTTTCCCCAGCCATCCACTGGCAGCATTTAGCTGAAAGTTACTATTCGAAGGAACACTTTCAGACTGTAGTATCCCAATAAAGAAATAAATTAATTCTGTTGAAACTCCATTGTACACAAAAATGAAATAATCATTCTTTCCCTCCTTGGCTCTAAAATTAACTAACGATATGTCTTTTGCCAGTACTGTGCAAGAAGTATTTCAAGACCATCCCAATTATATTTTCATATACTGCAAAGTTTTTCTAACACAGACTCAACTTGGCTTTTTTCATTTATGCGGAACTAAATGCCAACAGGCTGGTATAAAACATATTCCCAGGTTAACAGACTGAGCATGCATGTGCTGTTGTTAAGCAAGCACATTGCCAAGCTGTAGAGGCATCATGCAGAAGAATAGTGAGGCCAGCATAATTCTAAAGACTTCATATACTCAATTTATGTAGCCATATACTGGTTAAAATCAACACCATTATTACCACTTGAACCAGTCACAATCTGGCTTAAAGCTGCGTAAGAGGTTAAAGACTTTTTAAAGGTCACTTGAAGACTGAATGTATGATTTCTGTTGGGACTGCAGGAAGACTTCAATGTTGTGTTGGCCACCTTGTTTTATTTTGACTTGTTTTGTGCATGTTGCTTCAGTTGCTGTGTGCATCAGTTAAGACGTCATGTGCTTCAAATGTTTTTTTGTTGTTTTTCTTTGTGGAAACTCGCATTTAATCTGAAAAACCCTGAAAGTTTTTAAAAAGAACTTAAAAAATTACTCTCTCATACAAAATAAGATTTGTAAAACAGGTTCTGCTCACATATGAAATTGAGAAAATTTCATCTTTATGGATCAAAGGGAGTAACAGAAGAATATCTGGTGCTGAAATCCTGTTCACTTCTTAATATTTGGGGCCCAAAATATCTTTTCTTTTCATTAAAGGAGAGGAATATATCTATACATAATAGGGAGAGCTGGTTATGTAAGTGTGAGATAATGAACACTTGAGTCCAAGTACTGGATGTATTGGGTGACTGGCATTTCGATCTACTCTTTTGTGTCAAAAGTATATGTTGTCAATAGAAATGAATGTTTCATTAAACGTGTGTGGAAAGGAGTGTGTACATACTGACCTGTGCCACCCCAGTGATCCTCACAGAGGAGCTCCTATCTGTCCTATTTACTCAACACTAGATGGATGTTTTCAACTTTAATGGAATCCTTCAAAGTCCTGTTCCAACAAAGTGCTTAAGTATCTTAATAACTTCTCATATCTGCATTGTCTCATGTGAATCAAAGGAACAACTAATGTCTTTAAAATAAAGTCCAGGCTTAAGTGCTTTGCTGGATGAGGGCTGTATTGCCCAGGAAGACCTGAGATGTTGGCTGGCTGAACGGACTCAGAGACTAGTGAGAAGTCTTTTTGCTTTGGGTTAGTCTGTAGGAGATTACAGCTTTACAGTGATCTTGAATTATTTTTTTGAATCACAGAATACTTCTGAAGGGAAAAGGAGAATGAAAATCAAGTGTGGAGCTGGGTGTATATTTTTCTGTATATTTACTGTTGCTTTGTATAATTGCTTTTGTTATCTGCATAGTTTTGGTAAGGAAAAATGAACTTTCTATTATTTTTTTTTCTTTCTGTACCAGAAATACCAATCCAGGATGGCTTTACATTCGAATGAATTTACGTTTAATTATTTTTCAGTGTTAACTTTACTGGAGTATGATTTTTTTTCCGTCTCCTGCTCTGTGATGTTCATATTCAGGAATGATAACAAAGGGCAGAGGGAGAGACTTAAGGTCCAGTGATGATGTTTCCAAATAGAGCTCCTCAGAAAACCTGTGTGAGGAGGGTGTGAATGACATGTGTACCTCTTTCTGCAGCCTGCTGCACCTTCTTCCACATTGCCTTTGCCCAATGAACTTCACATCCAGTCTCATTTGGTGGCTGTGTGGAAGAGATGATCATGCATGTTTGTTCTGCATGATGCAGGAGAGCCCCCAGCCACCACAGGGTTTGTTGCCAGCTCTTTCATCGGGGTCAAGTGAATTCTGTGGGGAGTATTTGATATCTATGGGATGTGCAGTGATGCTCCTTGATCTTAGTGCAGCAGAAGCTGCCTTGGAGTCTTCTTCATGGAGCTTGAGCACTTGAGCACTGCTTTAGCAGGCTGGCAGTGGCTCTACTCTGGTGTTTCCTCATTCACGGAGGATTTTGAAGCACATCAGTTGTCTTGGGCTGAGTGGGATTTAAGTGCATGTTCGAATGCTTTCCCAAACAGGACACTTTTCTTGACCTGTATTTCTTTTGGGCCAAGCTTTGTGAGTTAGTGTGAACACATTTAAAAAGCACATCAGCTGTAGAAGTAGCAGCAAGGCAGAGCTTCCTTCTGAATGCGTGGGTAGAGCTCAGGGTGCAGGCAGCCAGCCACAGCGTTGGCCCGCTTGTTAGGATCCCGGTGTGGAGTAAGAGGAAATGGCATGCATGCTGCTTTGGACTATGGATACCATGATTCGGCCAATGAAATTAAATTTGTTTTTATTTTCATCAACTAGATAGTGGTTTTGAAGATGGTTTATCTCATGGATACATAGGTGTCTAAAAATGAGAGGCCCAGTCTAAGTTAATCATCTACTTTTCTTTGTAATAAAACGAAAGAAATGGCCATCTCCAGGACAAATAGACCCAAGGTACTTCCATGATTCCCTGAGGTAGGTATTTTCCTAGTTAGTTGAATTCTGGCCCATACGGTGAGTTTTATTGTAACATTTGCCACATTTGAAGTCACGCCTGCTTCCAGGGTGGTGCAGGGCAGGGTCAGCTGGAGCAGGACTGGATCTTCATTTTGCCAGTGTGGTTCCAGCTTTTGCAACAGCTATTCTGTTCAGACCTAAAGTGGATAAATTGAAACGTTAGCAGCGTAATTCAGCTTCCTGGACTTAACTGAGCCCATAGCTTACCCGTTTCTTCTGGTTTCCCAAGATCCCTCACTAGTTAATGGGATTATATAGGCAGCTACGGAAGGCAATTCCCCACACTGAACTTAGCATCTCCCTTGTGGTCTCTCCTAGGCATGTGTTTTGAACACTGGCAGAAGATGTGGAATTAGGTGATGTGACAAAAAAGTATGATTTGTCCTCAGGGAGGTACATAACTCTTGCACTGAGTTATGTAGTATCACTACCTTAGATAGTTTGCCTGCCTGCTCTGGACACCTCAGGTTAGAGGAGACGAGCCCCTGTACGTTGAAACTTCAGAGCTGAAAGCTTTGGAACTCAGAGCTTTGGAGCGGGAAGGTCCAGCAATTGTTGCTAAAGTGGAAACTTGCTAAAACTGGTCTTGCATTGTGGGTACCACAGCACACTTAAGGAGTAGATGTAGTGTTTTAAGTTAACCTTGTTTCTTAGCCCTACTGTAAATTAGAAACGGTCCAGACTTTGCCCTGAACTCTGACTGTTAGAGTGGTTGTTCCCTTTAACATTCACACAGGGCAGGAA
>NW_010560420.1:34268-53090 GCF_000687285.1 Phaethon lepturus | reverse complement strand
AGGAATGTGAGGAAACATGGCGGTTGGTTTTGGCAGTGGCTAGCTTTAGGCTCCTCCAGAGCGGGCTGGCTGTGGTAGACAATCGTTCCGTATTTCTGCAGAGGGGATCTCAGTGGTAGCTGCAGAGATACTGCCCCACGTGGTGGTCTTTTTTCTTTGAGGAAATGATCTTCTCGTGTGTAACCATTTTCCTATGAGAACAACCCTATAGGGTGCAATTGCTCAGGAACGTATGGACAGCCATTTGTAAAGTAGGATAATAACAAAGGCATTTTGAAAAGCCATTGGGAACTAGAAGTAGGCAGAAAATGACACCATGTCATGTCCTCTCTAACAGTTTGTGACAGGCTGATGATGGCTGTGACTGACACAGGTCCTGTTAATCCTGCCACACAGCACTAGTGAGTGCATAAATTAAGTGCTGAGTGTCACGGAAGTTAATTACGAGCTCTGCTCTTCATGGACAGGAGCAGTAGCATTTTCAGGGATCAACTCCTACTGTCCTGTTCTTAAATACCTGTTTTCATAATATATAAAGAGATTGTTGTAATGGATCCCACTGAGTGGTTTTTATAACCATGGATATCACTTTGCATATTAACATGTCCAAAAGTTGCAGCTTGAGCCTGCAGGCTTAACAAGTTTGCTTTTAATTGTGTGCATGTGTTAGTGTATTTCTGTTTCTGTACACATTTCACATAGAGTTTGTGAAGGAGTAATAGTACTTCAAAGCGTGAACTCTAGCTTCAGTGTTTTACTATTTTGAAATCTTACAACGAACCATAACTATGCAGTTGTCAGCTGTAGAATCTATTAAGAGATTTAGATTTCTGTTGAGTTGCCAGCACAGTAAAACAAAGGGTGACCGGTCAAAATACATATCCTTTGGCACAAGAAATCCCCATGGCTCAGCCTGCCAGCCTGCATTCTCAGCATTGTTCATGCCTTCAAGATACATCAAGGTTTTGTTGATCCATTCGTTTCCTGGGGGCATCCATGCAGCTCAGCCCATGCTTACCGATTGCTTGTGTCCTTATTGCTAGGTATTTGTGGTTGCTGTCCACGTGGGGTGTAGGAATGAGCTGCTTGGGTACAGTGCGAGGTAGTTAGGGGTGGAGGGATGACTTTTTAGACTTACTTGAGCCACCAAATACCTAATGTTCTGGATCTATGGGTGGGCTTCTCTCCACTCTTGCAAGAAGAAGAAAATCTAAAATGTCTTTCCAAGCAGATTGCAAGGCAACATGGAAGTCTTCACTTCTAAAGTTTATGGGGTTTTTTACTTCACTGGCATCTGTGGCATCTTTTTTCTGGCACCTTTGTAGCTTATTTTAATAGACCATTTAGGGAATCATGCCAGCTCCTCTCTGTTACTTCCGAAAAATAGCTTTCCTGGTCTTAATGATAATTGTATGAACCTTTACAAATGTGAATTAGTTGTTGAGCAATTTTTAAAAATGCTGAAAAAAATGTTCTTAAATTACAGTAAAAGTAAATGAAATTTAAGGAAAAGATTACATTGATATAACTAAAAAGAAAATAAGTCCTGCGGTTAAATGAAATTTAAGGAAAAGATTACATTGATATATCTAAAAAGAAAATAAGTCCTGCGGTATAGCCAAGCCTTTACCTGTGTCAGTAAAAATTTGTGAAATACCTTATCTGAGTCAGTTGACCTTATTGTGAGATACTGCCCTTGATACTGTTACTGAATTATTTAACATTTGTTCTTTTGTTTTTAAAGCAAGAGTCAATGCAAGGTATCATTTTAAATCAGCGTGCTAAAGTGTGCATATTCTGTATATCTAATATGTCATTGTTGTCTCTTGTTTCTGTAATGCATTTGCATTACTATGAATCAATTTTATTATGCTTCTCTAGAGACTATTGCTGCCTGCACGCTGTGATATATTTGCACTGTTGTAGATATATATATACACACACACATATATTATATAAACCATGTCTTTTTCAGGCTGCTTGTTACCTTTGTAGTTTACGCTTACTGGTACAGTGGACCTGAGTAAAAATGTGGGATGTGGGGCATTCTAATGACACATTACAATAATAGAGAAATCTTTGTATATTTCTGTATACTTAATACCTGTAAGAAGAGATTTGTATGTGCATTATTTTCCAAACTAGGGCTTTGTTTTCTGAGAATAGAGAACATTTATGATAATGTAACAAAAAAAAAAAGATCAAATAAAGTGTTATTATTTTCAGACAGATGCCTTTGTCCCTGTTCTCTCTCAAAGGGAAGTGGCAGGTGCATTGGTAGTGATGCATTTTCATTGCCTGACAGCAAGAACATGGAATTGCCTGTTTCAGATGTACATTGTGGTGGTTTCAGCTAACTCCCAGTACAGGTAGGTTACAGAAATATGCAGTAAAAATTCTTAAAATCGTTAAGCGCAGTCCCATTGGCTCAGGGCAAAAGTCTGTATTGCCCAGTACCTGACAGTGAGCAACAGCACCACACAGGGAAGAGTGTTAAGAGCAGGGCAAGCATCAGACAGTGCTTCCCTGACAAACCCTACACAATTCGAGGACTTCCTGAGCCAGTGGAAGAATATCTTTGTATTTTCTTGCCTTTGATGGATCTTTCTTCCACAGACTTACCTGCTGTTCATCTTGACCATGCTACCTGCAAGTGTCAGCAGAGGTTCCCCACGCTCTTGCATTACAGAAGGCAGTAAAGGATCATACTGTCTTTACCTTCTGCTCAGCACTCTGGAGTGTATAGATTTCCTTCGCCCTGGTTCCCAGCCGAAGAGAAACCATGTTTTATTCTGCCAGTCACACCTGTCCATTCCCCATTTTACAAAACACCGTTCTCCCTCGTTCAGCCACAACACCCATGCTATGTTCCTCTGCAGGCTTCTGTGCATTTCTGTCATGCTGTACATTGTGGAAAGTCTCTTCAACTAGTTTAAAAAAACCTGTTTTTCCTCTTGTGTATCCTCTGAAGATCCACATAGTCCAAGAAATTGCATGCTTACTGTTTCTGCCATTCTGAACAGTCTCCCACAATATGGTCCAAGAGGCATTAGGACTGCTGCTTCCTATTACACTGGCAAGGAAACTCTTGGGCAGAAAACTCGACCTGTGCAAGGCCCCAAGAGCAGCTGTGTCAGAAGGATTTCAGCGTAGGTATCCCTTACTTTGCCATATACTTTGTTTAGCTGGGTGGCTTTTCATGCTATTAAGCTATCTCTTTGTGTATTGGACTTAACGTCAAGCCTAGACAACATTGCTGTCCTTGTGCCACCCCTCCTGGCCACCACAGCAACAAAATTACCTGCATTGGTCACCAGAGTTCAAGGATAACAGCCATAACTTCTACGAGTGAGTTAAGTGTCCAATCCTAGATAACATGAGCAGTGATGCTTAAAGGGTAAATTACCCTAAGGATTGCATTTTCAAAACTAGCAGCCAGACAATTTTCTAATGGTAACAGAGCTCATACTTTGTTCTGTTTTATAGACCTGCAAATAATACTAGATTGAAGGAATTACGGTCCCAAAAACTAGATGCCTCCCCATGCCAACTGTCCATAGATCAGGAAACAGAGTCTCCTTCGTGGCCTGTATGGCAACGTAAATAATGCTTTATATTCCAGTTAATGCTATGAAATAAGCCAACCATAAACTTCTATTAGCAATGCTGCAAAAATTAATATACCTCATACACAATTACCATCCACTGTGTACTCCAAATGGATTCATAAAGCTGCTCCGGTAAGAATGATCACCTCTTTCAACATGGGAGGATACAAGGATCTGTGCTGTGCCCAGGTGAGCGATGAGCAACCGTCATGCTGTCAGTCACTAGCACTGACATCTGACCTTGGGAGAACCTTGGCAGGGAAGCATATATTGCAAGTTCTATTTAGGGCAGAAAAGCTGTCATGGGCTCAATTAACAAAATTGGCATTAATTGCATCAATTTCTTTTTTTATTTTATTTTAAATTTCATAGCCTCATTTGGTTTATTTCATTTTTTTCTGTGCCTTGAAGATTTTTTCAAGATCTGTGAATTTTTAATGCAATGTTAACGTTGTTCAATGGCATTACTGCATACCTGACATTCCAGTTCTGAGCCTGTGCCCACACACACGTAGGAAGGCTGAGAAGGAAGTCAATAGTTGGCTATTGACAAAATAGTTTCCACAGATGGAAAATATTATCAAAACATGAAGCTGATCCATTGTCAGCCTCTGACTGCGAAAACGCCCCTCAGAGTTGCACTACTTTGCACCCACTTCTTTCTAAGCACATAGTCAATCTCTTGTCCCACTGCCAGCTTGTCTGCTCTGCTGGGCAGGTTGAATAAAGCTCCACCTGTTCTTAGGACCTCCTTGCTCATCCCCACCTGCATCTGTAGAGTCAAATATTAAGTAGATTTCATGGCTTTATCAAGAGTCTTACAGGTGCTTTTTATCTTTCTCCTGTGTGAAAATCAGAAAGTAGCCCCCAAGTAGTTAGAGGGGGCTCTAACTGATGAAAGCTACAGTAAAGCTTTTGATTTTGCTCCTTCTTGTTTGTTGAAACCCATGTCCTAAGTCTTGGTGAAGCATCCCATGGATAGGGCATAATGCCAAGTCTGAAAAGGGTGACAGCCAGGGGAAATCCTGCTTCTTGGCAGGAAGGAGCATGTGTCCTGGCCGAGTTTTACTTGGCCAGATTTACCTTTCATGAAGAAGCTTCCTGGAAACGCCACTAGATCAAAATCATCAAACTGGTGACACCTGCTTTCAAACAACTATCAGCCCACGCCTGTGTTTAGTCAGACCCAACTAACCTTCACGGGCTTTGAACCCCGGCAATTTCCTAGAGTTTCTGCAACAAGTTCAGCAGTGAAGGTGTTTGGTTCAGCGGCAGTGAAATGTTTTGATTCAAGACTTCCAGAGTTTCATTTCAGTTGTGGTGTTTTCAGTATTAAATCCCTCAAAACTTCTTTTTTCCAAAACCTTTGGATACACACAGATATGGAAGTGCACGTTGAAGGAAGCCTGAGAGATCTAACTCGGAGACAGGTGGGAGCAAGACCCTGAAAAAGAGCCTGTCTTTGTCCAGTACCTTCTCTGAGGGGAATTTCTGGGTACCGCAATGGCTATGCAAGGGTGCTTGCAAAGCACAGGAAGTTATTATAGTTAGATCAATAGATGCACTAGTCTCCAGCAGAAAAGTACTGTGCTTTCTTACCCTGCTCACCTCCGATAGGCACACAGAAATTTTACCATTCACTAGCAGGGGGAGTAGCACCAAATGACTGCAAACACTTGAAAGAAACAGCATCCTCTTCCACAGCACCTGCGGGCGCTACTAGGTAGTTCTAGCACTTGAGTGTGCTATGCATTGCAGCACACGTCTTTTAAAGCACGGTCTATCTGTTTGGCCCTTGTCTTATAGTACTGGGATACATTTGTAGTCTCATCCTCCCATTGTGTAGCTGGTGGAGTGTACTGGGACAGGGACCACGCACGCTGTCTTAGGTAGTTGGGCAGCTCCCTGGTTTGTGTACTGACGCTGGCAGCTTTCAAATGATTTAGAAGAAGGTTCAGAGGGGGCAAAAGAAGTCTACATAGTAATAATGGACTGTTCTGCCCAAAGAGGACTTCTGTTTCTGGCAGAGAGCTGCTCAGGAAACTCTTACCTGAATTTTGCTTATAAGGAAGGTTTTGCAACCTTTAGAGCAGTGACTGCCCCTTTTTGGAGTCAGCCTGGCAGCGAGGGCAACCTCCTGGAAACTGAATCTGGGTCTTGGGATCATTGTTCTGCCTGATTTTAACACAGGGCAACAGATTTGGTTCTTGGAAACCTTCTGCTTTCCAAGCTGTTTAATGGCATCATGGTCAAGTTTTCAAGCTTTAGTAAAACCAGTAGCTCGTTAGAGACTTGTGGTGGCACCGTGCGATTTAGCTGCTCTCAAGAGAGGAAGATTTCAGTTCCTGTATTCTTTTTTGCTTTGGCTTAGCACCTTCTCTGAAACCTTCCTTTCGAACGGGAGCTTTGCCGGAGGAGGTGTGTGATACTAGCTCTAGCAGGAAGCATACCCTTTCCAGAGACATTTGGGAACGTGACCTGAAGCAAGTGGGCACATTAAAATACACAGTTTTTGAGGTGTTTTCAGTTATAACCCTTTTTCTGATTGCTACAGGTTTGTTCTTTGTTGCTAGTACCCATCTGCTCTGAGCTCCTTTTCTGTCCTAGTTTTCTCCTGTTAATTCTCCATGTCAGCCAAAGACAGCTTTCCTGCATTGCTTCAAAATGAATTATTTCAGAGACCTTTTCCTTGGGTACAACTGCTTTTTAAAAAAAAAAAAACAGTAAAATATCCTCCCTCGCTGGAGGACTACACAGGCAATCAATCTGCAATGTCAAACATTTTCTATTCAGCCTTATTACAGGTTGTGGTTGCACACAGCTGTCATGATTACAGGCAGTTTATAGGACTACCAGGCATTCGTGATTTTAAACGTCATTCACTGTCTGCGTAACAGCCTCATCAGCACAAATGCTTTCTGTCACAGAGAATTGATTCCTGTTACGGGAGAACCGTTGCTGACGAAAATCATTTAGCTGACCTACGTTTTTTCCCCCCAGAAAAATATTCAGAACTTTGTTACCTATTCACACTTGCTGTACAGTGATGTGTGTGTGCAAGCAGAGTTGCAGGGATACAAAGGGCAAAATCTTCATTTGGGCTTCTCATATTTGCTTGCTGAAATTGGTTCACATTTGTAACAGAGGAGTCCTGCATTTTGTTAGGTGAGAAGCCTCGTTATATGCTCATTCTGTACCTTTCCCTGGACAGCCCTTTTGGTCACTGAAGGACAGAGGGCTAGATAAACAACTGAGATGACCCGGTGTGGCCACCCATCAGTCTCGAGGCATTGTGGGTGCACTTGTATTTCTTTTCATTACACAGATTAATTGGGTAAAGTAACCAGCCTGAAATACTAAAAACAGTTATTTAAAGTTTCTGTTTTAATTTCTCTTCCTGGTGCTGGATAGAGCTACATACAAGCAAGAAGAATGGGAAAAAAAGATGACGAAGGGACAGAAAAGGACAGTTTACACAATCCAACAATGTGAAGCTATTTCAATCATGTTAGCTAGTGAAGCTTGTTGATCTATTGACACAAAATAAATGAACGAACTGCACGTATCTACTTGTGTCTATCTGCTGGCCAGACCACGAGCTCCAAAAGGCAATCAATTGCCAGCAGCCAGGAGCTCTCTGTTCCCACGCAGTGCTGTGTCTTGGGCTTCTGCCACCAGCTCAGCTAGGAAAGCTAGCATGAAGTCAGGAATCTGTGCCAGGGCAGCGGTGTTCCCCATCTCTCTCTCTCACGTCCCTTGACCAGCTCTCTCCGACATCAAGAGGCACCGATGAGAAAAGCCAAGGAAGGAGAGCAGGTAGATACAGCTGCTTGTCTTGTCTAGAGTTGTCTAGTCTTGTCTCCTTGGAGCTGGGCAGGAAAGAGGCCTTTCTGGGCAGGTCAGTTCACCCTACTGGGGATGTCTGAACCAGCCAGATGATTTCCAGCCCAAATGGAAAAAGAGTCTTTTTCTCTCTGAGGGCTGTGAACAGGGCCTACGGTGACTGGCTGAGTTGTGGGGAGCCTGCAGAGCAGCCCTGAAGGTGAGGAGAGGAAGGTCCCACCTCCTGTAGCCACGTCTCTGCAGGTCCTGTACCCCCCCCTTCCTGGTGTGCTTTTCCCCTCACCTGCATTCTGGCTTTGGGACCTCACTGGTAGAGGCATGCAACAAATAAATGGCTGCACCATTTATTCTGGTTTTGCCAGCTTGTTTTGTCATTAAAAATGCTAGTTTTAAGAATTCTAAATATTTTTTTCAAGTGCCTTTGGGTGGGTGTGGATAACAGTCTATATACGGAGACTTCAGGCATTTACTTAATGTAAATTCCCAGAATAGCCGTCTTCCCTTCGGGCTTACTGAAGATGACCAATCCCAAGGTCATAATTCTCCGTGCTAGGAGCAACTAACTCTGATTTGTAACCTCGAATGTCCAGAGCAACTGCAGTGCCTTGGCTTAGCGTGCTGTTGGGAATGATTTGCTGGTCAGCACGCGGCAGTTAATGGTTTTTCAGGGGACACTCTACCCGGGGCCTTTCCATGCCCAGGGCAGCAAGTGAGCGAGCTCGTGCTTCATCCCTTTGGGGTTAGACTGCTGTCAGCGTGGCATTCCCGCCCCATCACCGCTGTTCTCCGTGCCAACGTGCAGACCGTTTCGAGAGGGGCTCGAGCAGCTGCCAGGAGTTTCAGCCGCTGTGCTTTGCCAGGCGGGGTTTCCTAATCAGGTTTTGCAGCAGAGGACCCTGCGGTACCACCAGCCCCCTTACTAAGACCTTTCTGTTCGTAATTTTTCTTGCAAAGCCAAACAGAGCCCCAGTACGCTGTCACGGGGGCAGGTCAGCAGGAGCACAGACCTGCGCCTGCCTCGCTGGCACAGCCCCACAGAGAGATCCGGGAGGGTGAGGCAAGAGCAGTAAGCTGTTACCCGCCTGAGCCTGTCCCTCTGAAATACCCGCATGCCCCCGTTCGCGGTGTCGCACGCGTCGGCACGTGCCTCTGCAGAAGGAGAAGCGCGTTGGCGAGCGCGTGTGGCTCAGTGAGAGCTCTGCCCTGGAAGAGCACTGGCTCTGGCAGCCTCATTTCAGTCCCCGCAGATGATTTTGCACAGCACTAATTAGGGTTACCCTTTTCTGTGTGGCTGCGTTTTCATTCTTTCTCGCGACGACACTCCTGTGAAGGCCCCATTACCTGGTGAACGCACCAGTAGTTGCACCAGATTTTGCAGTGCAGTGTTATCATGATTACACTGTGTGTAGGCCTTCCAAATGCACCTGGGCTACAGTGCCAAACCTTCCTCAGCAAAGGTCTTCAAAGACCTTCAGTAGACTTGTCAGTCCATTGCTCATATTACAACCAATATCCTATCATATTCAAATCATATTATTGAGCCTATTGTAACTGCGAGATAATGAAGTTTTATGAATGACTGATTTTTACCTGCTTGGATAAACTTACTCATTACAAAAATGTACTTGGAGAAATCTCAAAGTGGTGGAGTCACCATCACTGGAAGCGTTCAAAAAACATGTAGATGTGGCACTTTGGGACATGGTTTAGTGCACATGGTGGTGTTGGGTTGATGGTTGACTTGATGATCTTCGAGGCCTTTTCCAACCTTAATGATTCTGTGTGTCTCCACCATTTTCTCTCTCCTTGCAGCACAACCCTGCACAACTGTTCTTTCTTGCTAAGCCCTGAGCACGGCTTGCCCATTTTGTCAGGCAATTACCCATTTTGTTCCCAGCGGTGCTCTTAGAGGCTCTTTACTGTGCTCTCACTCTGCTGTGGTGTGCATTTGAGCTGTGGTGCCAAGCATTAAAGACATCCAGGAGAAAGCAGTCCCACTCACAGAGCAGGAGTTTCTCAGGTGGGTACCTGAGCTACTCCGCGCCCCGCTGGTAGCAGCACCAAGGGACTGGCAGCACCAGGGACGTGGTGATGGCAGAGAGCAGGAGGTGTCAGAGTCAGACCAGCTCGGTGGTCAGCTAACAAAGGTGCCCTTCCCTATGTCTTGAGGGGAGAAAAAATAACCCAAACCCACAGCTGCAGATATATACAGGGAAACACTGAATATTTCCAGTATTCAGAAGGGCAAGTGGCCTCTGTGAAGCCACATACCAGCTAACAAATGCGATCAGTCCCATGCAAGTGTGAAGCATAACTAACACGAAAAGCTGAATGCCATGTTCCTTTCAGAAATGTTAGTGAATACTCCCTCATTGGTGGGTTGCTGAGATGCCAAATTTCCTGGGAAACAGAGAAATACACAACTTTAAAATAAAGATAGCAGAGAACTCACGAACTGGGTCTTAGTTCTTTTATTACAGTGAAAACTTGCATGGTACTAGCCTACTGAAAGAACAAAAGCTGCAAGTAACTTTTCATCAGAAAGGAGTCAATCCAAGGTAAAAATGACCTAGAAAGCATAGCTGTTGCAAACTATAAGGTCTGAGCTGGGACCTGTGGCTGTTGTTTCCCGTTGGAGTAGGTCGGAAGATCACAAGGTTCTTGATGAAAGTTTCTCCTTTAACAAGCTGGGGAGGGAAAGAGAAGAAGCAGGTTAAGGGATAGGTTTTTTCCATTAATCTTTTTACACAAGATGCTAGGAAGTGTTCGCCTAGATGCAGGACATCGAAAAGGCAATTTTTTCACAATTGCTTCCCCCACCCCCAGCTGTACATGTGTTTCCCAACTGTGATTCAGATCAGTAAAGCTGAGTTATGGTGAATTGTTTCCAGCACAAAATGCACTGTGGGGTGGGTTGGAATCAACCGAGTCAACGACCAGTTTAGCCACCTCTTCCCCGCTCACCCCCTGGGTGAGGAAGCTCTGCACCCACACTGGCAAGGCGAGGAGACCCTGTCCTGCTCCCTCCCTTGAGCGTGGCCTCCCACCACGCCGGGCTGGCACAGCACGCCAAGCCGGGGCACGGCACGGACCCTGCCAGGAGCCGTGGTGTGTCCACGGGCACGCGGGGGACAATGTCTCGTGCCAGACGTTACCTTCCTCCACCACGCGGTGGTAGAAGCACCAGGGGACACCAACGGGATGTGCCCTGAAGCAGCACCCCTTCCTCTCGCACTCCTTAGCCGTGATGCTGGGGAAGCCACAGTTTATCCTGGTGTGAGGATCATTGGGACATACTTTCCTAACTGCGTAAAGCAAAGACGAAGGAAGGAAGGAGGCCATGTTACTTTATGGTAAATACCTGGCAGCATAATTCAAAAATAAAACCAAGACCATGACCATGACCAAGGTGAGGTCCATGAGCAGACATTGACGGCCATGATGACCTTCTCGACAACAATTTCAGGCAGCAGGTTCACCCAAATCCTTACCATGCCTTTTTGGCAATGCTAAATACCAAGGGGTGAGGAATTGCTGCTGTGCACCAGGGGCCAGAGGGGGCAAAATTCTCCCCTAGAAATGCATGGCAGGCAGCAACCCAGCTTTACCTTTCCCAGGTCCAGCAACAGGGTGAAAAGCCATATATCTCCTGTAATGGTACGACAGTAGGCTCAGACCAGGTTATATTTATGACCTGACCAAACGGTAACCCCAGAGAAGCCTGGGTACTGCGGGGAGAGGAAAACCCAGCCTCTTCTGCACACCGACTTGAGTTATGGAAAGGGCGTAGGTCATTTAGGAGGAAATCACAGCTCATCCAGGAAATAAAAAGTAAAATCACAGGTAAAGAGGTTATACCACCCAACCTGAATAGTTCAGTTTTCCTCTCCTGAAACAATTCTGCTCAGAAAAACAATTTTATGAAAATGACACTCTAAAGTGCTGCCATTCGTTTTTCAAGATTTTCATGAAATGCAAACAGTGTTCAAAAGCAAAATTATTTTTTCCTCCAACAATTCTGAGTCCTGTTGACCAATGTTGATTTCATATCAAGTTCTTTTATTGGGTAACTTTCCTGCTGCACCCTCACTTCCTTTCGTTTCACCTGTGCAACTGCTGAGATTGACCTGAAGTTCTCCTAAGGAGTTGTGCAGTCAGCCCAGCAAATGTAGCTTACATTCAGCAGTTATGTAAAATATACACCCAGTCCTTGAAGGACAGAGAGCAGCTCTTACCCTCTCTGAGAAAACAAAGGCAAAATATGGAAGCAAAAGTTTAGAAGCTTTAGAAGGAAGACTCTAATGAGAAAAGGGTTTCCCTTAGGATATTTTGGAAATGTCATTGAATGAAGACATGGGAGCAAAATGGTGGAGAAAAAAGAACCACCAAGTGGAATTATGCTGCAAAACAGGCAGGAGAGGAAAGAAGTAGCAATTATCAAAACAGGATGGAGTAAAGAGCAAAAAAACTAGAAGTTACAGGATGCCTATGGTCTTTTGCACAGGTGTCAAACAACTACAGAGGAACTCGTTTACTCAGGACTTTGACATGCAGAGCTAAAGTTCTCAGCCACATAGAAAACCCATTTAAATAAGAGCAGAGGATCCCTTGCTCTGTTGATGAACAAGACCACAAATGGCAGGAAAATTATTTTAAATAATCAGCACAGATTATTTCATAACTAGAAGCCTGGAGGAAATCTATTGTGTGAAGAGGATGAGACAAAAGACTGATGGGTAAGCAAGGCTTAACTTTGCATTTTACTACCAGTGGTCTTCTAATAGAGATTTGTGCCCCCTTCATTGGCCTAAGAAGACAAGCAGAGCTGCTCCCCAGTTGTACACATTTCTGCATAATCAAACACTAGGTAAATCAGTGTTTCTGGCAGAGATATTACCTTTCTTTTCCTTAGGAGAAAAGCACCAGGGAACGCCAGGGACTGAATCGTTGAAGCAGCACCCAGCTTTCCTGCACTCCACTGCTGAGATTCCTGGGTAGCCACAGTTCCTCCGCTCCCTGGGGCCCATTTTACACTGACATCTTGCTGTTCAGGACAGAAGGAGCAAGTTTCTGTGTGTCAGTTTGCACACTCGTTAGCAGAGATGCATGTACCAGATGTCCACTGAGAACAGTGATCTTTCCTTTTCCCTAGACTCTGCCAGTCTTTGCAAGTGTACCTTTTCTGTTCCTTGCTAGGACCAGAACTCAGGTGGTTTAAAAGCTGCTTTTAAACTCCCACCAATTTCAGTAAAAGTTGTACTCCACCCTTTGAGAATCTGCTGTCTCACTTGCAGCCAGCCCAGCCCAGCACAGTGGGGTTTCTAGACTTCAAATAGACCACATCAAACAGTAAAAACCCGTAACTTCAAACATCATGCCAGTAAACATTTGTTGCTTTGCCCGTCTCATGCGAAGAAAAAGTTAAGGGTCATAGAATCATAAAATAGTTTGGGTTGGAAGGGACCTTTAAAGGCCATCTAGTCCAACCCCCCTGCAATGAGCAGGGACATCTTCAACCAGATCAGGTTGCTCAGAGCCCCGTCCAACCTGGCCTTGGACGTTTCCAGGGATGGGGCAGCTACCACCTCTCTGGGCAACCTGTGCCAGTGTTTCACCAATCTCAATGTCAAAAATGCCTTCCTTAGATCTAATCTAAATCTCCCCTCTTTTAGTTTAAAACCATTACCCTTTGTCCTATTGCTACAGGCCCTGCTAAAAAGTCTGTCCCCAAGACAGACCAGTGGATATTCAAACAGGTGTTAAGATACAAAATCTTTGCATTATCATCAGGTGACTATAAAAACACAGGATTACGTGCAAATAGTTGTGGCTATACCTTCAACATTTTAAGTCTACTGCACAGTCACCCACAACCAAGAAATTCCGGAGATATCCCTAGGTGCCTGTGATTGAGTTACTTGCTTTCCACTTCTTAAATGACTTGTTTTTTACTGAGAAGGCAGACAGACTTCTTTGATACTATATTCACATGGCAAAGTAGCACAAAATAAATGTCAGAAGACTGTTTAGACAAAGCTAGCTTCTGTTTCTGTCCTGGTCCTGTTCTAGCGAGCTCCTGGGCATGTCTTGTCCCCCAGCCTTTGCAGCAGATTCCTAGTTATTTCACCAACACAAGAGCTCATCTGCAGTCTTCTTTATTTTACCATAGCTTTCTCTGAAAAAAATTAAACAGTAGACTCCAACTTTGGTAATAGTACCAGAGCAAGACATTTATCGTCTGATACGTAAACTGGAGACATGCTCTTGCTGCAGTTACAATCAGTAGGATCAGGCCCATATACATACCTGTGAAGGCAACAGCAGGTGAATGTACTTACTTGGTAATTTCTTTCCCTCTGCCAAGGTGCTGAGGGCGGCAATGAGGATGACAGAGAGCGCACAGATCACTTTGGGACCCATTGCTCTTGGAAGGCGGGTGGAGGAGAAGTGCTGCTTTCCCTTGGAGCAGCTCGTTTTATATACTCCTTGTGTTTGCCCGGCGAGGTCTGATAACATTGTTCATACCAGAGGTTGGGTTTTCTTTTGTTTAATTAGGAAATGTTGCCATGCCTATTTTGATATCCCTGAGATAAATTTCTAGGCTCCCATGATCTACTGATCACACATCTATTACGTACCTATAGATACATATCTATTATGTGACCCCATAATCTGTTATTTGGATGCTGCTGACTGCTTCTGGCAGCCCCAGCTGATTTCATTGCCGTTAGAGTATTTCAGACCTCTGGGCAGCTTTAAATGTTTGCCACTACTGAAAAATATATACATATATTTCCTATCCAGGTGTATCATCTCCTCTACCTGGAATTTTTCCCTGGCTAAGGCCCGGTTTTGGTTATGCTTACCCTGAAAAGAGGCAAGGCAGGAGGGCTGCAGGTATAACACCTCCGAGCTTCAGGAGACCACAGGGCGAACCGTGCTAGGGAACTGAGAACCGCTGCGACAGACCTGAAGAAATACGTAAACACAGAAAGTGGAAGGTGTGACTCTGAAATACCGAGCCCGGATGAGGCCACAGTTTGTTTCCACACATGAGGCGATTTACATCCATTTGAAATAGGAGAAGAAGGTAAGATCAGGGAAGAAAAAAACCAACAAACAAAAAAACCCAAGAGGGACAACACCATAAAGAGACTCAGGAGAGAAGGGAGAGTTCATACGTGACTCAGCCTGACCCACAGGCACTGTGCTTGCCCAGGGGTCAGGCCCGCGCACCCCAGACGATATTTTGGAGTTGCTGTCCTGCACAAGGAGGAAGGTCGTGCTCCCGGACCAGACCCCCCACCCAACCTGCAAGTCCTGCCCCGGGGGTGCCACCGTGGGGGCTGCCCCTGCCCGCTTTGCCAGGTCCCCACAGCAGAGTATTGATTTGCAACCCGTCCAACACCACAGGCGTGTGATTTACCAAAAACAAACTTCCGAAGCACCAGGTTTGACCTGTTCATTTCCTGATTGATTTTCTCCTGGTTTCAAAGGTGGCCTCTAACGTAGCCTTTGGGCTGTGTCAGGGCAACAACCATTGTGGCTTGGACTGCCCAGTCAGGCTTTAATCTCCTTTTTGGACCTTTTTCTACCATTTACTGTAACATTTCTTAACTTATAGCTACCTCGCAACGCTTGAACGCAAGCAGAGCGCTGCCAGGGAGGGGGAGACAAGCAGCGGGGTTGTGGGACCAGCTCTGCACCCTCCCCAAAGGAGGGACCCACAGAGTGGGTAGGGCTGGCAGCAGCCCCCCTTGGTGCTCTGAAGCATCCCTTTTCCCTTGGGAAAACCACTGGGGAATTCTTCCTGTTCCTGACCAGAAAAAGGGATTCAATGCAATTTTTTGATCTTTGACAGAATTGTGTCTTCATGCCTTTGGTTATTATATATGAGCTTGTTTTGTGCCTCTTTCCTTGACAAAGTTCAAAGCAAGAACTTTTAACTAACTTCTACAGTTGTGTTTTGAAGATAATTTATTTGTTGAAAAGTATTTTGAACCCCGTGGGAGGGATTTTGGTCTACAAGGGAAAAAATAATAGAGCTCATTTTCCTGCTGTTTAACTTGTTTAATACTTTATGGACTTCATTTATGTCCATTCCTATTTAATGTATTGATGGCACTTCTTACTGAAAGTCATGATTTGTAAACCAGACATTTCGTGTATCCTCCATTTCACAAGACACCAAGCCGCAGGCAGAGGAGGATTGCGTTCCAGCACTCAGCAGCACATACCACGCCTTTTACCTCCATCGTTGGGAGAAAACATCAGACTTAAAACTTAAAAATCCATTTTTTTTCCTTACGTGCAACATCGACAGTGCTCCCAAAGGCCCAGGGTGACACCTGGTCCAGCGAAGTCATTAGTAGTTTTTCCATCATCTTTCTTCTCTCGGTGCAGGGGGTGAGACCGGCTGAAACGTTGCCCGTGCACAAGAGGAAAGCAGCCATCCCGAGCGGGGACCCGCTGCTTTCAGACCTCCATGCAGTTCTCAGCACATTATCAGCCCATCACATGCGTCAGGTGAAACTGCCGATAACATTCACCCCTTCTGTTTCTTACTGGACATTAATTAAGTCTTTATCTGTCAGCTGTCTCCTCTTGGGCCTGATCCCAACTGCGTGCACAAAGGCAAATCTACCGCTCAGTTTTTGCTGCGGAAAGAGAATTTGATTGGCATCTTAAAACAAACACACCAAAAGAAATAAGCTTCTTTCTTGCTGCCAGTGGATTACTTTAAGATCTTTAATATGTTTATATAGCAATGCCTTGAAAATTATCTGGGCTTTCACTGTAAATGTGTTTCCTTCCCTGGGGCCGGCACCTACCTAGGACTTTTAGTAGCTCAGCGTAGGGTGCCCGGGCTCTGCGAGTGCCCACGGCCAGAAGGGGCTTGGAGGGCTCCTTCCTCCTCTCCAGCCTCCGTGTCCTCCCTCACCACCCTCCTCTGGTCTCACAGGGCTTTTGGCTGAACTGTGGTGCTCTCACTTCCTTCCCCACAAGGAAATAAGAAATCGCCATGTCTGGTACGGACCTCCTTGCTGTGGGTCAGTAACAGGCTGCAACTTTTCATTCTGATACTGCAGAACTTTTAAAGGATGTGGGTGTTTTTTACTTTTTCTTTTCACTCAAAAACAAAGAACCAGCAACCAACAGTGCAACTTATTTTCTCATCCTAAAGGGAGTTTTTTGTCCTAAAGGGAATTTCTTTTTGTGGTGACTGTGTTAGTGTGAGTGCTGACCTGAGGAATCTGTCACTGGGCCAAGACCACTGCATATGGGCCCACAAAATAAATCCCAAGTTTTGAGTGGTCCCTAAAATAATTCATCATAAAAGAGGAAAAAATCAGACACAAAGGTGGGGTGACTCTTCAACAATTTTGCTCCTTCCAGCTGTGCGAGGGGAGCTCAGCAGGAGGGGGGACTCAGGAGCAGGGATAGCCTGACAACACCACTTAAGTGAACCTCACTACACGCCACTCATTCACTGCAACATTGGTTTTTATGACTGTTTCTAGAAAGCAAGGCAATGAGTAGTAGCGTTCTCCCTTATCATTAGGCTTACTGCTTGCCTTGCTTCACGATGGCCACTGGTGGCCTGCTGTACCTCCCTTCCTCCATCCCTTTTGGAGGTACGCGGCGGGGGAGTGGGGAACAGGCAGGTACCTGCTTTCCCCCACGGTACGACCACAGCCTTTAGAGGGTGTATTTTTCAGGGCCCGTAGGACCGTGTTGTGGGGCTGCTCTACCACGACGAGCTATATGGGCGGTTTGCTTCGCCTGGCACCCACACAAACGGTCTGTGTGCGTACACAGGGTACCCGCACAGCCGGCAGCTGCTGCATCTGAGGGCAGGGTCCGGGCTTCCGACGCGGGGACGTTCATCTCCGCGTGCATCTCTGGACGAGATGCTGTAGCTGGAATTAGGCATGTGGGTCTCTTCCAGCTACTCTCCTGCAGGCCCTTGAGTTTTCAACAGGCATATTCCCATGTGCCACTTGTCCTCGCTGTCCCATGGTACAGCGATGAGTTTTCTTGCTGCTCCTGTTAAAACCTAGGGGAAATTAAAGAAAGATAAATAAAGTAGGGGGCTGGATTTGCAGCTGCAGGTTTCTGCATGCAGCGGGGACCCTGGGCTAATGGCAGGAATCATTCCAGTCCTTCCTAATCCCTGGTGTAAATAAGAGTTACCTGGAGGCTGAAAAACTTGTAATAGGATCTTTGAACTATGTGTTACAGTCAATTCCTAATGTTCCTTCCTGTTCTGAGCCTGTACTCATTTATTTCTGTGCCAAACACATCCTGGAATGGGAATTTCAAGGGGCCAGCAAGGTTGTTGGGATTGTGCAGGAGTGTACATTTGAACAAAAGCAAGAACACCATGAAGAGCTTCCCAGTAAGATTCGCAGCTCAGCGCCTGTAACAAGCATCATGGTCTCAGATTTGTATTGGGCTTCTCTAGCAGAGGTTATTCTCTAGCCCACATAGGAAATCCCTGTGTTTTTGAAGTTTAAAAGTCAATATTTGGAGTGTGTGTGGGAGGTGTCTAGCCATGTTATTTTTAGACATAGGTCTGCTGTAAAACATGCTCATAAATTTTGTTTCCCACAAAGCAGGAGCTGTGCTGCATCTTGGAGGTGTCCATGCAGAGTCACCCCTCTTGGGCATGGACTGGGGCTGGCTTTCCCTTTTTCTTTAAGGGTGACCTCCATTTCAGAAGCAATCGGCCAAGCAAAGCTTCACAGGGAAGCTTAAAAATACCACATCTGGGAAAACACAGCCAGACCTAGCTATACCACGTGGGACTCTAAAGCTTGAAATTGGGCATGTTGTTAAATACAGGCTGAAATATGGGAGAGGTGAGATTTTTGGGAAAAGTTAAACACTTATTTATATATGTAAGCCCCTGGAGTCCAGCCAAAGGTTTTGCAAGGCTGCAGTTGCATGGTTGCTGCCTGGCTTACTTTTGCAAGCCACGCTATGGAGAAATCTGATGCATAAAAATGTCGGCCATCAGAAGAGGGGCAGATATGTGTCACTAGGGAAAACAGGGGAGGCACTGAGTCGTGGGAAATCGGGGGTAGAAAGGAACTCCGTGACCCTCACGTGCACCTAAGTTTGAAGGTAGGTTACTGCAGCAGGCAGTGTCCCACTGCACTACTTGTCTGCCCAAGCTGCTAAACTCACCCTCAGTGGGACCAGAATCTGAACTAGTCTGGAGAAAGAAATACAGAAAGAGAAAGAAGCATTGAGCTGTAAATGAAAAAAAGGGAAGGAAAGGGAAAGGAAAGGGAAGGAAAGGGAAAGGAAAGGGAAAGGAAAGGGAAAGGAAAGGGAGAGGAGAGGAGAGGAGAGGAGAGGAGAGGAG
>NW_010560420.1:6400-34074 GCF_000687285.1 Phaethon lepturus | reverse complement strand
GAGGGGAGGGGGGGGGGGGGGGGAGGGGAGGGGAGGGGAGGGGAAAGTAGTAGGGATCAGAAATACTACACAGTCTCTGACGACCTGTTCTGTAAGACGTGTTGATCCATGCTTGGGAGCAGTGAGCCAATCCTGGATTTCTGGTGTAAATGAAGGAGAGGGATGTTAGCCTCCCACATATTTTAACTAGATGAGTTAGCACACAAAGGACCTCAAATCAGGATGTTATCTGCCTATCTACCAAATAATACTGTGGGTTCAAAAAATAAACAGAGAAAACCCTCTGTTGTGATTTGGGAAATGGACAGTTCGAAGTAATCATTGAGATCCACCGCTTTGATAACCATACCTACCTGAGATATAGTAACGCAGGTGTCAAGACCAACTTTAACCTGGTGTGTACAGACTCCTTTAGGGGAATTTTGTAAAAGAACACATCATTTCTACAAACTATAGACAGTGCTGGAGGAGTGCTTTTGTCACATTTCTGTGGCCAACATCCTTGCACAAGGTTAAATTAAAAAAATAATTACCTGAAGTTAATCAAGTATATAACCCAGAGCTGAGTCAGGTCTAAAAGCCTGAATTTCAACATTCAGTACATTGCCAAAAGTTTTGGTTGCAACTGCAAAGCTCAGTGCCAATTTAGAAATACAGATCCAGGCCTATTATTTTTCCTAATGCTTCTGGGTTCTCCAAGCAGCCCATGATATCTGCATTGCCAGCATTTGCCTTTTCTTTGTGAGCACCAGAGCAGCATCAGAAAATGCCTATTGGTCCTGAGATGAGGTGGGGACCAGCCTGTGGAGAAAAAGACACACTGGCTGTAACCAGCAAGGCAGGGAAAGATGCATTTAGTTTCTTTTCTAGACCCCATCAGTTTTTCATGACCCAGCGATAAATGTGGAAGATCTGGTTCAAGACGTGGCCATTGAAAGGTCTCTATGACAGCAGTTGTGATGCATGCCATGCCCCAAGCAATAAAAAAGCCCAAATCCTCACCTATTACCTTCTAAAAATTAAAACATATAAAACAAGGAGACTTATTAAATGGAACTTAATGTTCACAAATAGCAGGGTGCTATTTAAAGACACAATATGAAAGACTCCGAGTAAATATTTACCATCAAACAAAAAATATGAAAAGGATGTCCTCAAACACACATATAGATCCAGAAATAATTAAATGGCAGACTAAAGGAAGCAACTACAAGAAAAAATACTTTTTTGCAAAGCCAAATAAAGAAAACAGGAAAAAAAAAACCACCTGACCACAGGAAAGTAAAATCATAAACACATAAACAAATAACTTAAGATAGGAGACAAAGGTCAGCAATCACAAGGGAGAGAAGAGGATTTTTGTTGTTCAACAAACTCATAAATGATCAGGAAAGCTTGGTGAATAATGAGGTGATGAATATGCTGATGATTCAGAATTATTTTTCAGATTTTTCAAAAGCGCAGGTAACTGAACAGTTGCAGAAATATCTTACAAGACTGACTGGGTGATAAATGGTAAATGAAAAGCCGAGTGGGTAAGGGCAAAGTAAAGTGCATGGAGGAAGAGTAACCTGGTTATATAAACACAAAGATGGGCTGCAAATTAGCTATTGTCACTCACATAGCTTTGAGTCACTGTGGATGTGTCAACTGAATAGTCAAAGTGTCAAAAAGGCAAAGTTTAGTGGTTATTAGGAAAGGGACTGAGTACAAAGCAGCAAACATAATTCTGATACCGCCGCAATCCCTGCTGCTCCCACGCCTGCATCGCTTTGTGACGTTCTGATTGCCCCAAGTTAAAAAGGAGGACGTGTAGTTTGAGTTGATGCTGAGAAAAGCTCTCTGGCTTATGGGAGGAATGAACTATGAAGAAAGATTTTGAAGAGTGTAAGGATCTTAGAAACGAAGTTGTCACAGGACAGACGGGGAGGTTTTCTCCTGGGTAAGTAATGGGCAGGAGCCAGCGGATGGCTTTCACTGTGGGGAGGGGTCATGAGGAGGCTCCTGCAGAGGGTTATGCTGGGACCTTTGCAGCTTAACAAACTCATAAACCACCTGGAAGAGGAGGCGAGAGGGTAAAATTTGTTGATGACACAACATGTCTGTGATAGTAAAGATATAAGCCAATTGCTCAGGTGGATTGTGCAAAATTGAATGAATAAGGTGAGGCTTAATGTCCATAAATATGAAGTGATGCACACCTAGGAAAGGAGCAATCCTACCTTTTCAAATAAAACGATGGGCCCTGAGCTGATTATGATCACTCAGGTACGCATGAGTGCGATGTAAGTATGACATGAGCATATGGAGGATGACAGTTTTATGAAAACACCAGCTCAGTGCTTAGCAACCATGCAAAAAGCAAATGTCAGGTTAACAATTATTAGGCAAGGAATAGATAATCACACAGATTCACACTGTTATGCCATCTTATAAACCCACAGCACGTCCACTTTTTCATGCTGCGTTCTCAATCTCCAGCCTGTAAAAGGTCCCGTGACAGGGACGGCGGTGTGGGACAGCATCCACACCAGGAATGACCACGTACACCAGGTCTCTCCAGACTGTGAGCTCCATACAGGTCACAGGAGGCAGAGCGCATTGCCTCATCAAATATAAAAGTCTGAGTGGCAGGTTTGAAGCATGTGAAAGAAGACAGTCCTTCACCGAGCTCATGGGTACGATGCAGTTCAGCTGTGGAGCTCCCTTCTGCAGGACGTTGTGGATGCTAAAACTTGACACAGGTCTGAAAAGCAATTGGATTAACTCATCAAAGAAGATCTGTTCGGGGGGTATTAAATCCCCAAACTATACATCTATCTCAGGAAATGTCTAAGCTGCAAATCACTAGAGGTTGGAAGAGCATTCTGTGAAAGTATCCCTGCCCGTGGCTGGCTGGACTTTAGCTAATGTTACTCATCATTTCTCAGAATACAGCAACTAGAAGCATTCAATAAAATGATGAGGCAGGGGTTGTAAATGAGAAGAATATGTTGCATGACTCTATTCTCTCTACTCCTTCTTGAAGTTTTCCTTTAAGCACCTGTAACTGGTCATGCATGGCATGGGGAACTGAGCTAGGGATGGATTTAGCTTACTGTGGCCGACGCTATGATTTTATTATTACGTCTTTTGATTCTCATCATTTTTTGGGAGCATCTTTTCAAACTCTCCTGAATTGATGAGTTTAATCATCTGGTGAAAGTTTTGAGCTCAAGACCAAGATAATATACTTTGTTGTTAACACTAAATCTGGTAAAAATGTCCCAGTTTGGAGAATAGAAAATACTGTGATGGATGGAGTTTCACAGACGCTTCTGAAACTCATCAAAACCCAAAGTAAACTGACCCCTGCAGATTGGTTGCAATGGCCAGAAGACAGACCCAAATCCAGCACCGCTAGTGAAGTGGGGAGGGTTTCTGGGTCGGTTCCCTCCCACGGTGACTGGCGGGAGGGAGGGAGGGATGCTCGCAGGTGCAGAGACATTGCATCACCTGCAGTGCAGCCAGCAAGGGGTACGAGCAAGCCAACACCTCTCACCTGCGCCCGGGACAGGGAATGGGGAGGCACCAAGACAGGTCAGCAGCTCCAAACACTGACGTGCTGAGGGGAATGGAATGGAACAGCTGATAAATATTGCCCATATTGTATCATTTTAGCATAATTCATTCAATAATGTCAGAGCAAGCGGTAACATAAGTAGGAGCAGGCAGGGGTTAGTAGCCATTAATCCTGCAAGCTAAAGGTAAGTGTTCCCTTTTTAGTTTTCTTGCAGCATCTTAGAGCAGACCGTGAACTCTGGTTTTGACCTTACATGACAAGGACTGAATATTATTCAGGACATAAGAGAAAAATAAAAATCTGTAATTCTTATTTGCTACTATGGGAACAGTGGGTGATCAAAACTTCGAAAACTGGGTGACACTTGCAAAGGGCTGTAAGGTTATTTCTGGCACAAATATGTAAAGAGATAAATACAAATGAGAAATTCCTGAACTTGGAGAAGCAGGAAACCTAGGAAATAATAAATGAGCCTAAGGCATCATGTGGGAGGAAAAGGTCATTTCAGGTTTTGCCCTAGACGTTTCAAAAGCAGGTAGCAAAAAGATACTGTCTGAACTGCTGCCTCCAAATAATGTGAGGACTGGAGAAGGCTCAGAGGGAGGTACATTGTGGCAGGGTCTGTAAAAAAATTAGGGGGCAGAAAGTGACCTGGTCTGGCTTGGCTGAGCTGCTAGAAAAAGTGACCTACAGTAGTGGCAGGTTGGAATCAAGACAATTGCTGCTTTTAGCAAATTTCAGTTATTGCTCTTTTCATTGATGACAGTGAGTGGAGGAAATACTGGCCAGGAAGTGTCTCTTCTGTACCAATTAAATGTGGTTAAAAATAGAGAGAGAAAAATTAAGCTCTAATGTTAGCAAAGAGTATATGAGGATTAATGGGAGAGCTACTTCAGGGGAAAACCATCTCTCTGTATAGTTAAATTCTTCAAAGGAGTTAATAAAATAATGAAAGAAAAAAGTAGAAAGAAAAAAGAAGAAATTTCCAAAGAAAAAAGAAGGCTACCTGTAAAATTTCTTCAAAGCCTTCCTTTTAAGGATTTTAAAGACAATGAGCTTATGAAGTGAACTGTAAAGTTCTGGCAAAAATCAGAAAAGGAAAAAAATATATTTTCCTCCTCTGGAAACTATAAAATCTTAATAAGAACATTTTTCTTTACTGTGTTTTTTATAATATGTTACTGCAGACGAGAGCATTGCAGAAGCCACAAAGGTCTTTAGCTCAGGCCTAGATGAGCATGTTGGCCGTCTCCAGCTGGGATGAAGGATGCCGCGGCAGGTGAAATGGCACCTGAGGCTGCCCTCGCTGCATCCTGTTTACCCAGTGTAACCTGACAGAAGATGATGCAACACACTGGACTATAGCTGAAGTGCAAGAACTACATCAAATGTACCCAGCAGGAGCTGGGTACATTGCTCATTAGCGTTGGCTGGGATTTTTTTTCAACGTAAAGTTTTGTCAGGATGAATAGATTGAAATGGAAACTTGACACTTGCAAGGATTGCACTGGCAAAACACCGCCGTGACAGTTCTTCCTGATCTGAAAGTGTTTTGGGCTGGGACAGACAGCGAGCAAGGGAGCTCTCTGTCAGCTCAACAAAAAGCCATTTGCAACAGTTCCTGGAAGGAAAAATCCATCTGGGATTTAAAAAAAAAAAATCACAGCTGGTTCATGAATTCCCCGAGTCTGGAGCACGCAGCAGCTGGGAGTGTACTAGAAGCCAATGCTTGGCTTCTTGTGACCACGGCGGCTGATGTCTAGGGCTGAAGGCAACACAGCCTTCAGGTGGCACCAGCTCAATCTTTTCCCCTTTCATATAAGGCCCTATCTCAGGTCTGCGAGGCCAAGTGAGAGCTAAAGCCAGAAAAACCCTTTAATAGTAAGAACTTAAGTTGCTTTGGTGCAAATAGGAAAGCAGTCAAAGTTTGATGATAAGGGATATTGTTCACTTTTTCTGTATATGTCACACAGACTATACAGTAGCCCAAAAGGGCTCTCACATTGGATCATTGGATTAAACTTCTCTTTTGTAGCACAATAAAGTAAATTGTCAAACACATTTCTGTCCACAGTAGAAAAACAGCAATTGATTGATGCCCATAAATACAGGGAGGAAAATGTTAATATTGCAGTAAATCCAGCAGCTTTCTTTTCTATCATATTTTGCTGTTCAGAAGTGATACCTGAATTCTCAATGTCTCTCCACTAATGGAAAAATTCTTAAACCTAATTAAAAAGTCTCTATTCAATGGGCTGTGGAGAATTTATAGCAGTGAAACTGTCTGTGTCAGACAAATATGCCATTGATAGTCCTGTGGGAACTAATGATGAAGGGACTACAAATAAGAACAGAGGGAGAAAAAGGAAATAGGCGGTACGCTGGGCACTGTTTCAGACAGCTGGATGCTGGTGTGCGGAGAGGCTGAGGAAGGGAGAGCACTGGGGTATGCTGGTGTCAGCGCCAACAAATGTCGCTCCAGGAGAGGTTTTGGTGGGAGAATCAGAGATGCCCTGTGGGCTTTTACCTTTTCTAAAGGAAGGGGCTGCATCTGTGGCTTTGGTTAACCAAACCATCCCACCAGGAATCACTGTCCTGTAGCACCACAGATCCCTCTCGAAGGGTGACAGTAAATACTGAGACACAGCACCAGACCATCCTGGACACTCTGTCACCTCCAGTGACATTTGGCCGCCCTGGCAGTCACCCAACAGGTAGCTGTTTCCCGACAGCCCATGCCGCATCCCGGCTCGGCTCTAGCTCCATAGAAGGCATTCAGGGAGTTCAGGGGCTGCTGCTTCCCTGGGACTACACCATGAGATACGGATGCTGGGGGTGACCTGCACCCTGGGCTGAAGGACACCGTTGTAGGTGGTGCAGACAATGCTGCTGGGATCCCCATCCATCCCCGACTTTCTCCTGCTGGTCTCTAAAACCTGTGGTATCTGCATTACGGCTCTCACCTCCACCTTGTTCATAGGCAAAGGCACATTAACTGCATCCAGGCTAGAGAAGAAGTGCTGGTTGGATTCAGTGACTGTTGTAACAGCCATGGAGGCTTCCGGATGGCCTTTTTTGGCAACAACATCTGTGAAGCAACATGTGTGCTGAGGGCAGGCTTTGCCATTGATAAACTTCATGCAAACCCAACAGATTTCAGGCTGAGTCCATGGCACTTCTCACTTCAAAGACCGCTTTTCTCCCAAAGCAAAACCAGTTTTCCCAAAGCAGGAACATGCTCTTGCCCAGTCGTGACAGGCATGTTCATGCCAGGCAGGTAATGGAAAACAGCCCAGCCCTCTCATCAGTCCTGCCCCACTGAAAACACTTCCTTGGTGGCAAATGTCTCCCTTAGAGAGACACCTTTAGAGACCCGCTGTGTCGCATCCTGATCCTGGTGCAGAGCAGAGGTGCACAGCACTTTGCAGCTGAGGGCTTTGCAATGGCAGCACCTGTTGCTGATGGGAGGGCCAGCAAGGTTTAATTACATATAAACTGAACGATGAGTTTCTGGTTGCTGGAACACACTGTTACTCTGTTCTACAAACATTGTGCCTGGGTTTTAGTCTCAGGCTGGCTGGGCTTCTTTGCAGAGGTTCAAAACTTCTTTATTCATCTCCTTGATAACAAATTGTTTAGAATTTAGAACTTTAGAAAGTTCTAAATGTGGAGAACTTGAAGCCCCTAGAAGAAAGGGGCCTCATGATTTCTGAACAACAAGCCAGGAACCCTTACCTTCCTGCCAAGTGTCCTTCTCATTAGGCAATAGGATCAGCCACTTTCACCTAATGTGCATTTAATTGTTTGCATTAAGGAGGGCCACCTGCAAGGGGAGAAACTGAGAGGGGCACTATGCGAGTCAGAACGCAGCCTCAGAAGTTGGGAGCCCTGGCCAGGTGCCCTCACCTGAAGTTTTCAGGGTTGGGGTTTTTCCCCTCATTCTCTCCTCTAGCCTGGACTGGAGGTAGATCCCTGGCTCAGGCCCTTTGCCCCTTAAAAATACTTTTACTTAGTGAAATTACATTAGTAGTAAGAAAAAGTTCTGCCAATAATTTAATTAAAATTATTTGTTGCCGCCTATACGGCCCCTGATGTTTGTGTTGAGATCTATTCAGAGTAATTATTATTTAGTAAATGTTTTGTTTGCCATTCCTAAGTGTAGCTTTATACAAACTTTGGTTAGATCATTCCCTGGACTAGTGTCCAGAGAAACGCGACAGCAGCCCCAGACTTAGAGGGTGAGTCACCTTTTCGCCTGCCTTCACAAACCAGGAGGTGGCAGGGGTGTCTCGAGCCCCCCCGTTCACACTGGGTCAGTGCTCATTCCCGAAGAGGCAAGGTCGCCCATGCTGGATCAGCCCTCTGCCCCAGGCTTTGGGTGTCAGCCTTTTCCCCGAGGTCTTGCCAAGCCCGGTTTGCTCAGAAGACATAGGCAGCAAGCCCCCTCTGCAAGAAAGGAGCAGGAAGAAAATGCATTTCAGCAGGCCCTTTGCCTCACCCCCTTCCCATTCAGCTAAACTTACATGTGTTTCCTCTCTGGTCCTCCATAAAAAAAGGTTAGCAAAACTGTTTTTGAAGTCCTCTTCCGCAGGCTGCAGGGTAGGGTTAATTATTCAGAGTTAAAGCCATGGGAGCAAACCCCCTCTGCCATGCAAGATCCTTGCAGGAGATGGGGAGAGATGGGGTCACAGTGTTGTGTTTGCTGCCCGTGCCCTTGCCTGCACCAGCGCCTTGCTGCCTGCGAGAGAGCACGGCGGGCCCGCGGGCCTCCGACGCCCGGGGCTGCCCATTTGCTCCTTGTGCTATCTGAGACTTTTTTCCCCCATTTCCCATAAAAACACAAGTGTCCATGGGTAAAGGAGGAGAAGTTCGGCTTTAACTGAGTCCCAGGGGAGGGCAGCAGCTGCAGCAGCCATGGCTGGGCCCTCGCTGCCTGTCCCAGCCCTGGACCTGGGGCCGTCCCCGACCTGGGAGAGCTGCTGCAGCTCCGGAGAGCCACTCCTGCCCTGCCAGCCTCCAGGGTTGCATGCGAAGGGCTGATAATTGCAAACCCCCTGTTTTCCTCCTGCTTTTTTCTTCTTTGGCAATATTGGGACAGGAAATATGAAGGGATTAATTACCAGAGACAGAGGTCTTTATTTTTTCTTTATAAATTGAGCATGTTTGAGTCTGGGAAGCACTGGTCATCCAGTGATGTGCCCTGCTTTGGGAGTGGGCTTTGCACTCCCTTTGCTGGTTTATAGACTGGGTGTGCAGGAGGAGGAGGAGGAGGGATGATGGTGGTGGTCCCCTGCAGAAGGGCTGCTAGCTGCTTGCAGGTGCTGGCAATGGGGGCCCTGTCTGCTCTGAGCCCCTCTGTGCCCCGCTGCCAGTGGTGCTGCCAGCCCAGCTCTCCCTGGACGTCCTCACCCACCCGGAGGGGCTTCAGCTCCTCTCTGCAAAGGAAACCACTTGCCCCTCTTTTGACAGGAGCCCACTGTCCCAGCTGCCTCGGTGGGAAGGTCTCCTTAAGAAAAAACCCCATGCTGTGGGTTGCGCCGGGGAAATGATCCTGATGGTTCTTGCTTGTGGATTTGGGCATGCCAGAGTCCCTGCAAACTTTGCATCAGGGCTTGATTTGGTTGTTTGCTCCCCTGGCACCAGCTGCACTATCCCATGGCGTCTGTGACACTCCTGGGTGCTGGTTGGTATCACACAGGACCTGGGGGGCTTGCTGTGGGGCACCCATATCCGTGCCAAATCCAGCCCTCAGCCTCTCTTCCCTGTCACGGTTCCTGCGCAGAGGTGACCCAGTGCTGCTTGTTTAAACGGTTCCCGAAATCCGGGCACCCCGGGTCCTAAAGAATCACCCTCCTCTTTCCCCCTTCCCCTCCCTCCCTCCACCACCAGCTGAGCAGACCTGGGCCTGAGCCGCCCCACAGCACTCCAGCTTGCTGCAGGGAGAAAGAAATTGGTTGTTTCTAGTTGGTTCATGTACTTAACGGCCTCAAGACAGAATTGTTTCCCTTCGGCTGAGTCCCGTGTGTGGATAACCCCGAGTTCCTCCCAGCACTTCTTCTTGCCCCCCAGCTGTGCTCGCTCAGAGGAGGAGATCTCTGCCATCGGCACACAGCGGCGTTTGCCTCCCTGGTATTTCCAAGTGCCTCCTCCCATGCCAAGGCCCTGGTAGGTCAGGCACTGAGGTTGTACCACACCACAGCCTGTCTCCTTGGTGGGACCTGAAGGTTGCGTCTCACAGGGACCCAGCGTTAGCAGAAGGGAGGGGAAGAAGCAGCCTCTCTTTGGACCCCCACTCACCTCAGGGCCATACCTGCCTTCACTGCTGTGCCCATCGGCAGGCAGCCAGGCACGTATCTATATACCATATACTGCTTTCCTTCAACCTGTGGTGTTGCGCTATCGACCGGAGAGCAACAGAGCTGCAGGTGGTATGACGTTTAGTTGACTCCAGGATCCATTCTGCAAGGTCCAGCGTGGATCTTAAAGTGCAGATGCACCAGTGCTGAGCCCTCAGCACAGCGCAGGTCTGGGAGAAAGTCACGGGCAGAAAGGTCTGTCAGTAAAAACTGAGGAGAACTGGCAGTGCTTCTGGTGGATGCTCACCACCTGGAGACAGGTCTGAAGAACCAGGGCACATCTGGGATGGTTGGGTCAAAGCAACACATCTGTTGTAAACATTGTGATCACTCTATTACGCCTAGAAAGCCACCTGAGGTTTTCCCTTGCTTTTGGGTGCACATCACATTAGTTACAGTCTACCTACCTAAGGGAAAGCATAAGGTAAACAATATGTGTGTGTGTATGCCACGCAAACATATGCATACAGAGACAGACATGCATACATATATTTATATAAAAATACGTAAAAACATAATGATACATAAATATTTTTCCTAACTAATCAATGCAGCCACTCCAAGGTTGCATTTGATATTTGACCTGCTTGGTCAAATATCAAAAATAGCTGTGAACTTAGGGGTGTATTGCCTTCCACTGTCAATAGGTCCAGCACAGGTTAATCCCTTAAGCAAAGGGTTACTTAGTGAAGTAAGTTGTGGTCTTGGCCTGCTATCAGCAGCGGAATATGCTAATCTTCCCAGCTTAATAGCTTCTCTCTCTTCACATTAGTCCCTAGCACCTACCCGTGCGTACGGCCACAGCGCTGCTGTGCAGACGGACGTGCCTCCGAACGTCACCCCGAGGAGCCCCCGAGGGGCTGACACTGCTTCCCCGTGGAAACAGCCTGCTGGCAGTGGCGGCAGGGTGTCAGTACCAGGCGTTAAAAGCTGGTTAGGTGTAAACGCGAAGCGGGGTATGACTTAGCCGTAACGTGAGAGCGGTGCCACCGAAACTGTGGGCGACATGTCAGGGACAAGCCTGCGCGAAAAGCGAAGGGGGGGCCGTGCGCCGGCGGCGGTGGGCTCGCTCAGCGGGCTGCCTGCCTTCAGCCCCCTCCCAGGCAAAGCCAGGCCTTCTCCCCTGCACCCGCTGGAAGCGCTCTGCTGCCGCCGCCGCCTCGCTGAGGGTGCCCCAGGGACCAGAGGTCGAGCCGGAGCTACCTGTGCCGTCTGGATGGAGGGCTGAATCCTGACCGCCTGCCGCACCCTGCCTGAGCACAACCCGCCCCAGCAGGAAACCTTTTTTCGGATTGTGTAGAGTACTGCCTGTTCACATCGGACTGCAACAACCGGAGAGACCCTCTGCCTGACCCTGTGGCTCTTGCATTCCTCTGCCAGGGGAGACGAAGGCACCCGCATAAAGGACATTTCTGAGCTCTGTACAGCAAGGATTTATACAGGATGATGCTGTAGAAACTTATTTAAATAAATCTTACTTATATTATGAAAACTAGATTAACCAAACATTTAGAAAATCTCCTTTACTTTTGAATATTGGCTTATTTTTGTAGTTCATTTCACCTGGAGTATGAAAATTCATTAGACCCTTTGTAACGTAAACCTTTAAGGATGTTCCCAACGCCACTTTATTTTTCCTGATGTCAGATACATAACAGAATGAGGGGCACCTATACACAGTCTGAGAGCAGCTACATAGCTTCACTCCCTGAGTCTCTGCTAGCAGAATGGGGCTGCTCCCTGTGAGCTGCTGAATGGTTTAAATCCAAAATTAAATCTGATTTTCACCAACTCAAGAAAGAAAATAAATCTGCAGTAATTCCCTATCAGATTCAGAAAAATGTTAATTTTGAGCTGCGCTGCTGGGAAAGCAAACCTGACTGTGACTGCGCTACCACGGCTAAGAGAAACACAAATTATTGGTGTCCCGACCTCTCCCCTCCCTCCTCCTGACAGGAACACACTTGAGAGCATCTTAATTTGCTGTGTCCATCATGTCTCTCACGACCCCGGACCGAATTATGCTTTACTTCTGCACATAGCTTTACAACTACGAGGATAATATTCCCTTCATGTTTAGTGTTTCTTCATAATGGAACAAACTCCCTATGAAAAACGTTACATAGCAGCACGCCTAATTAGCACAGGCTCATTTCAGACGGCTGGATTTTACAAGCCGGATTGATTTACAAGCTTGATTTTACAGTTGCTGGACGCTGATACACAAACCCACTCTCTGAGGCGACGCTGAGCCCCACAGCCAGTGAGGCGGCCAGGAGCAGCAGCCATGTTGTCCGCATAGCTGCGCACGTCCCCCGTCTGCAGACTTTAGGCAGGGCGTGAGTCCACAGACTGAAGTCACTTTTGAGGCTTTTGGTTTATGTTGGTTGTCTTTGTCCAAATACTCCGATTTACATTTGCCCGAGGAGGAGCTTTTTGGCAATTTTATTGTTTTTTTTAGTCACTCGCTTAACATGTCGTTAGCACTTGCGGTGTCCCCTAACCAGGCAGGCGGCTGCTCCTGGGCAACGGCTGGCAGAGACACCCGATCCGGCGTCAGGCCTGCGTGGCAGGGAGCTTCGCCCGTCAAACCGGTCATTCTCACCGGAGCTGGCCCAGCTCTCGTTTATCCCTGGGTCTGTGTTCTGCCAGTTGCTAAATAAGTTATTTTCAACACAGTGAACCACCGAGCCAATGCTTTTATGTGTGTGTACAGCAATATTTTGTATTTACCCCTTAAATTATGCAGGTGATGGGGACCCTTCAAATAATGCTCAGTCCAGGCACAAAATGAATAGGGGCTGCAAGTGCTTGGGAAAAAAGCCAGAAATGGAGTTTCTTCTTTAGCGAGGCACATACGCACAGATGGATTTGCAGAGGGGCTTGTTATTAACCCTCCTTTCTTTTAACAGTGTCTGATAGGTACATACTCCAGGTAAATGGCAGGGGAGCAGTCATGCAGCCCCTCTTGCCACCTTGCTGGATAACATTCATAGGTTGTCTGTAGCACTGGGGAAAATTGGGACTATGGGTCAAATGGAGCTGCACTTCTCTCCTTCGTGCTGCAAAAACAGCATCAGCAAAACAGTACAGAAAGGAGCCAGGTTGCCTCCCGTGACTGCGGTTTCCATTGCTTCCCAGGAACTTCAACGGGGCCTGAAGAAAAGCGTTTAAAATATTAGGCTCATTGCAGTTGCAGGCGCTATCTGTAAGGACTGATAAAGGCTCAGTCAACATTGCGTAGCTGGTGATGTCGCTGTGGTAAAAGGGGTGACCCTGTTGCCTGCCGGCTGCAAGCCAGGCGCAGGCAGCCCTTGGGTGCAGGCAGCCCTCGGGGGCCGGGGGGGAGGCGCCCCTGGGGTGGGGGGGGGGGTGCGGGAGCCGCTCCCAGAGGGAAGCTGGCGATGGGAGTTGGGTGCTCTCCCCCGGCTCCAGGTGGGAGCTGGCCTTCCCCTGGGACGCCCGGGGTCTGTCCCTGCTCTGCCGCAGCCTTCCCGCTTCAGGGCGCGTGTGCGATTTATGCAATTTTAGCGAGTGACATATCCCCGGTGACACGCAGGCCTCACAGTGACGTCCCTGGTGCCTGACGGAGGGATGCTGGCAGCGCTTGGAGGGCTGCCGGCAGCACCAGTCGCCACTCTCCCCTCCAGCTCAGCTATGCCTCAGGCAGGGCTGAGCAGCTTCGGGTCCCGGAGGAGTCGGCGGTCAGCATTCGCTTACTGTCCCACCGCAACGTGAAGGGCAGGTAATTCATCGTCTGGAGCAACATTTCTGAGCCTCCGGTGCAGGTCTGTTAGAGACCAGAGGGTGATCTGCACAGCAGCTGCCAAAAAAAAAAGAAAAAAAGGGAAAAAATGCCTTTATAATTATGAACACCTCCCCCTGCATACAAGTGGGTGAACAGAAAAAGGAAACTAGCATAAATAAAGAAGCGTGTCTACTTGTAAACAAAAAATCATTTTGGCTGCATGGAGCAAGATGGCCCCTAGCTTTGTTTAAAATTACTCTGTGACCCTCAGATTCAGAAAGGTGGAAATGCTGATCCCCGTGTAGCGCACATGCGGTGTATCTGTCAGCACACAGCAGGCAGGGCTGCCAGCGAAAAAGACCTTGCATTTGGCCTGTGTCAGCAATAGTGTGGCCAGCAGGAGCAAGGAAGTGATGGTGCCCCTGTACTCGGCACTGGTGAGGCCGCACCTCGAATCTTGTGTTCAGTTTTGGGCCCCTGTCTACAAGAAGGACATTGAGGTGCTTGAGCGTGTCCAGAGAAGGGCAACGAAGCTGGTGAGGGGTCTGGAGCACAAGTCTTATGGGGAGCGGCTGAGGGAACTGGGGTTGTTCAGTCTGGAGAAGAGGAGGCTGAGGGGAGACCTTATCGCTCTCTACAGCTACCTGAGAGGGGGTTGTGGTGACGAGGGTGTTGGCCTCTTCTCCCAAGTAACCAGCGATATGAGCAGAGGAAATGGCCTCAAGTTGCACCAGGGGAGGTTTAGACTGGATATTAGGAAAAATTTCTTTATGGAGAGAGTGGTCAAGCATTGGAACAGGCTGCCCAGGGAGGTGGTGGAGTCACCATCACTGGAAGTGTTCAAAAACCATGTAGATGTGGCACTTCAGGACAAGGTTTAGTGGGCATGGTGGTGTTCGGTTGATGGTTGGACTTGATGGTCTGAAAGGTCTTTTCCTACCTTAGTGATTCTATAACTCTATGTAAACTGGGATGCTCCCAGTTTGCTCTGCTTGCTGCTGGCAGGGAAGGCAACATCTCTGAGTCCCTCTGACAGAGGCAGGGGCTCCACCACAGGGATCCTCACGGCCATCCGAGGCAGTGAGATGTGCTCTGCCTCTGTAGCCACTGACCTGGGCTTGATTGTCCCTGTGGAGTCCAATCCCCATCAAACATACCCTTTGGGGTGCTCTGGGGCTGAGGGTGGCCGTGAAATGCAGGGAGGAGCAAGGTCCTGGAGGGGTGCTGGAAATGAACCACAGACATAAAGCTCTTTAACTTCTCCAAGGCTTTGTTTTGTTTTGTTGGTTTGCTGGCTTATGTTTATTTTCAAGCCTACCTGCCTTTTTGAGGCTTCATTCTTTTCTCTGCTTCACCCAAGAAGACAAAGACCTGAAGGCTCAATTCCCTGACGTCGAAGGACGAGACAGCCAGCAGGGCTGCGGTTGCCCTGGGAAGGAGGAGTACATGGTGCCTGGATGTCGTGGCCACTGTGGAGGGCTGCATGTGGCCCCTGCTCCCTGGAGCAGGGGACTCCGAGTGGCCCCTGTGTGGGGATCGCAGGAGAGGCTTTGCCCCAGGGGGTGAGCAGTTGAGGAGGGGGAGAGGCTGCTACCTTTGGGAGGGAGCGAAGGCTTGAAGCTCTCCCATGCCTTGGGGAGACCTGTGGGGCTTTGCCTGTTTTTTGCAAGCAGGCTGCACCTCTGCCTTCCCCTGCCTGTCTTCCATGTCCCCTAATGGCTCCTCAGCCTGTTGGACATTTTAAAACAAGTTTGAGAGAGAAACTGGAGGATAAAGTATTGAAACAGTCGTACCAACTTCTGACAAGCTTTGTGCCAATTTGCAGCTGGGAGGAAGAAAGAGATCTGAATGCCTGTTCCCGCTAAAGGAAGGGCAGGGAGCTTCCAGGCTTTGGTTTGGCATCAGCAGATCAGCCACGGGGCTGACCGGCTGGCCGATGCTTGGCCTGCCTCCTGCCCAGCCAAATGCCATGGGATGGGGAGGTGAGGGGCAGCCGGCGGCACTAGGGGAGGGAAGATGGGTATTTAGGGGTACGAGGGGTAGAGAAAGCAAAGGGCTTGTGAGGCAAGGAAGACGTCTTGAGAGGTGGAGAGAAACTAGGGGCATTGCAGAGGAGGCACTATAAAAAGCAGGGATTATCGTGGTGTGGGTGGACATGGGGTTGCAGAGCCTGGCACAGTCGTGCCTCATTTCTGGTGAAGGAAACCTTAAACAGGTGACCATCTTTCCCTTCACTCTCGCTGCAGCCACAGTGCGATGAAGTCATTGGTTTCTGGAGGAGCTTAGCTTCCATTTTCCTACTGCCTTTAAGGGTTTCTTAAAATTAAGCTATCTAATGGGTTATCTACACATTGCTGTAAGTGTCTAGCACTGGGTAGCTGTACAGAAATATTTTTATGTGGCAGCTATATTTTTGCCCTGAGGCCTGTAAGTTCTGATACCATCCTAGTCCTAGTAAAAGTGCTAGTAAAAAAGAAGATTGCTAAATCTCTACATAAACATTTTTCTTTCTGCCATTGGTGACACAAAATAATTTATAGGAAAAAGGTTCTTTTTCCCTGCTATTGTCTAATTATAGTTTCATTCTCAGGTGGGAATAGTTTAGCCAGGTAGTTGGAGATATGGATAATACACTGCTCAGCGGATCTCTCTGGATTAAAAACAGCTCTGCAGTGACATCATACTGCTATTCTGCTGTAATTCTTTAATGTTTTAAATATACCAAATCTATCACTTTTAAATGTATCACAGCATGAGAAAGCCTGAGACTGTGATTTCCAGGGCACCCCGTACCGTGAGAAGCCAGCAGCATTAGCACACAGCACAGCCACACGCTTTGGGGAGCCACAGCCAGCACCCACCAGAGACCTGGGCAGCCTTGCGGATGCTCTGACCACGCTCCCAGGTGCCTGCAAGCCCTCTCCTCTGCTGGGGCAGCTGCACCTCCCCAGTAACCTCTCCTCAAATAGCCAAAAGTGTGGTGGGGACCATAACTGTGTTCGCATTACCGACTTCTGGTGGTGGAGGCATGAACTGTTTCAGTAGTTTGTTGTCGCTTTTTTTTTTTTAAATGGAGGATGTAGGCAAAATTTTGATGTATGCTGCCATCTGCTGTGGCCTTAATATTGTCATAAGCATTTCAAATTCGTTACTGATAGAGGTAATGCTGCTGAGGGTAAGGGTGCCCAAATAAATGATAAATGCCAGTCACACTAGTTGTAAAAAAAGGATATAAAACTCCCTTCCCTTTGACCCTCTATGCAAAACATACTTCAAAAAGTGGGAGATATGTAGAAAGGAATTACAATTTAACAGTAATTTTATGTTTAAGTGCAAATGATTTCCTCCTCAAGCGCTTTATGCTGTGGTGCTTCAAGACAGTCTTATTCTTTATTTTTCCCTTCTCATTTTTTACTCCCTCACTGCCCTCCCTTTCTCATCTGAAAGCTTCAGGGGGACCACATTTATTTTAAGATCAGATGTCAGAGGAGAAGGCCTCATTTCCACTACTGTCCTTGGGAGCCACTTTAATTCATCAAGAATTAAGCGAATCCTTTCTTGGGAAAGCCATAGGCGGTCACCCAGCCACTGGAGCCCCACCAACCTGCCCTGCCCCAGGCTCAGCAGGGAACAGTCCTTGAAAAATGGGCTCACAGGGCAGCATCCCACCTGCTGATGCGGATTTCCATGTATTTAGTCCTCTGCTAAAGGATTAAAACAGTTGCTTTGGCCTTATCTTCTAAGGCTGCGTTTTGCCAAGCTTGTTTTCACCGTGTGGCCGTGCCCAGCCCTGGCTCTGGGGACACATCGATGCGCGCTGGCAACCTCAGAGCAGAGGTCTGATGTGGGTGCCCGAGGCGAGGATGGGCTCCGAGGCGAGGCTGCCAGTCGTGCACCTGCATTTACCTTGCGTAAACGCACTCCAGCATTAGGAGATGGGGGGTCATTAATTTTTTTTCCTCCTGCCCACTGCACTTTTAACATTCGTGTTGCTCAGACCGGCAAGCTGCTCTTCAGGAAAACAAGTCAGTAATGGAGTCAGTTTTTTTTTAATCAGGGAAAAATTGGTCTGACCATTTTGTGCCATCCACAAGGCTGTATTTTTACCTCTCTCCTACCAAATCTTGAAGCAAACTGTTCAAAACCCTACCTGTCCAGCCAGTGTCAATGCTGGGGACGCAACCTGCTGTCCTCTACTAGAGCAGGATCTCCACCAGCAAGAAAATGTATGACAAGAGCAATAGAACAGAGAAGTCTCTGTTTGTGTAAAATACATAGAAACAGAGATTAAAGGCAATGGTCGAATGTGCTCTTTCAGTTCCGATAAGAAACACTCCCTTGTACCTTCCCTAAAGTTAAACTCGCTTCTCACTGTGCTTTATGTAATCTCAGGCTCCTGCTGCCTGCAAGTGTGGTACTGCTTCACACGGGGCTGTTTGCTGAAGAAAAGAAATTTGATCTGCGCATCTTAAAATGGTACTACACTCACAGAGACACTGGAGACTGTGTACCTTCCAGGGATCAAACTAAGTTTGTCACCAAAACCAGCAACATTTACAGTGCAGCACTTAGAATATAAGATTTCAATCATCTCCTTTGTTCGGATGTTGAAGACAGTCAAAAAATGGGACAAGCCAGATCTATTTGTTATTTGAATTTGCATTTACAGACTTCAGCGAATCTTGCCAGTGACACAGCCCCTACAAGAAGAGTTGTGCCGCATCCCCACCTCTGCACAGTGATTGCTTCCTGCTGCAGGATGGGTTAGCGTGTAAAAGCATGTCACCTCTCAGAAAACATTTTTGCTTTCTCAAACAACAAACTTAGGCATTTGTTTTTATGCCTCTCTCTATATCTTTATGGAAATTGCCTTTTTATTTATACGTCTCAAGTGAAAAAAATTAATTTCAGGTTGGCCAAAGGAGAGGGTTTTTTTCTAAAGTGTCTGGGAAAACTGCATATTGAATAGAAGTCAAATCTGGTTCATCCAAACTTATCAATTTTGCCACAGTCTCCAGAATTACAGAATTAAATATCATGATGACAGGAACAGATGATGAATGGTAAAGGAATTTTTCTTCACGTACTGGAAATTTCTTGTAAAGTTATATATTGGATTCATTTTCTGAGTCATGTTGATGCAAGTTTGCTCCACAAGCTGTGCATACAAGCAGGTTGTGTTTCTAAGGGATGCTGTGGCTGTAACGTAATCCTATGTTAAAGCAACCATTTCAACCAGTGATCCGAGTTCACAAGCCAGAAACTGTTTCATCAGCCTCTTCAATAATGTAGCAGATACACACTCCTCTAGTATAAACATTTTAAATACTTCCAAGGTGTTTACCACAAAACTTCTAATCAGGATTAGTTGAACTAGAGCTGCCTTCAGCCCCACCTGGTCTGGCAGGCCTTTGTACATGCACATGCAGTGTAGCTAACTATTTTCATCGAATAGAGAGAAGAAAATCTAAGGAAAAGGAAAGGCTTGGTAACTTGTGTCGCCTCTTTGGAAAGTTACTTTACTGTTTGGCAGTTCATTCCAGCTGTAATACTGACTACAGGTAGAGACAAGCTCATCGATCCTACTTCTCTTTGAATAAAACACAATGCTCATCCCTTCCCACAGCAAATGGCTGAAACCCCCATGTATCTTCACCTGGCTTAACACAAAGAAATATGCTAATATTGTGATTTTTTTTTTTTTTAAACTCTGGCGTGCCTGTTGATGGTGTAAGTTGGGAGAGGAAAATCAGCTTTATAGAGCGAGTCATTTGTATTCTGCCTATACCTAAGACACCACAGCAAGGGACATAGCAGAAGTCAGAAGAAAGATTTGCGGCTCAGTGAACCCTGGCTAGGTCTACCCATAAGTGACTGTCATTGATCTGAGTGTCAATGTGACTTCTTGCTGGGAAGAGTTGACTAGCTTTCTACATTTTACATTGTATTTCTCTTTAATATAAAGGCAGACAACAATGGATACTTATAGTGCAGTCTTTTTATGGAAATAGAAGGAGTTCAAAAGGAATTTTCAGCGGCTGTTTTCAGAAATATGAAATGACAACTCTGTGAGCTCAGGGGCCAGTGCCCTCATCTCCAAACTGCTGATAATACTAAAACACAAGCTGTGTTGAGGCTGTGAAAATGTTATGATAACAAACAGTGAACATTAAAACTCTGGTTCTGTCAAGTTGAAACTTCCCATTCCATTCCAGTTTTTGTGTCAGCTTTGCAATAATGCTTCCCTCTTCCTTTTAACAACATGTTATTTCTTTTTGCCAGGGTCAAAGGTATTGATGCAGCGTCCCTTGATATCAAAGTTTGTATTCACAGAACAAAGTGGAGGTTGACAGTTCATGCGGGTTTGCTGCTTTGTCTCAATTTTGACACGATATGTTGCGGTGAGAACGCAGTTCCAGTTCTGCCAGCGCTTTCTTGCAGCAGTGGTGGATGACGATGCAGATACTAATTTAGAAGCATATAGACTGCATCCAAAACAACATTTCAAGCTGATCAACAGCACTTAATCAGATTATAAGATCAGTTTTGGCTGATATTGAAAAACTCTGACAATATTATCCATTATTCAGCGTACCCAGTCCCTGGCAATCAATTCTAAAATCGACAATTTTCATCCCAGGATTTTTACAAAGGACAAGTGCAAAACTATCAGGCATTTTTCAACTTAACAACACGAGGCTGTTATATTAAAATGGCTTGTAAAGTGGGAAATCACAGCAGCACTTCAGATATTTTGTCCCTTGCCTGGATGGCATCAGTTCATCCGCACCAGTGACGTCACCAATAGGTACAAAGAGTGCAGGATCTATATCATCCTGTCTGCTGAGAAAAGGAGGGGAAACAGGGAAGGCGACTGAGCGTGAGTGCCTTGGTGAACTCTACTACATGATGTGAGCTTGGAAGTGTTCAATGGCTATTGCACTGCGTGGTGCGTCATAGATAGGGCAATGATTTTGGCTCTCTAGCCTATTGAAAGGCAGTAAAGAAACTCCTCTTCCCTTTAAGACTATTCAGTACTCTCAGAATTTTTCAGTGAAGTTACAACCTATGTGTTGCTTTTTCAGAGCTATTTACTGCAAGAAAACACCTAAGAATTCAATTCTTAGGGACTTTATTCACAGCCACATGATAAAAGATTGAGAGATATAAAAAAAAAAAAAAATTCCAGAGATTTTTTATAACAAGAGTTGAACATACTTGCCAAATGCTTGCCAAAAGTGCCAACTACTTGCTTCCTGCTAGCTTTATGGCTTCAAAAAACGCTGCTGCTGCCTGTGCAACAGGGCATGGACCTTGTAGATGAATACTCACAGGAAAAAGTCTTTTGGAAGGTAAGTACTAAAATAATAGCTAGCAACCTGATCTGAAGTTGCTCTATTTTTTTTACTCATGCTGTCTGCAAAACTTTATTGTGATAGCATCCTGGGTTACCAGTCTTAGCACTTTTTCTACATATGAAATTGTAGCTGACAGTAAAAGTAAATACGCATGCCCATCATCCAGCACTGAACTGCCTCTCCGTCCAAAAGAGCCTGAATGTGCAACAGCTTTCATTAAGTACAGTTACCAGTACAGAAAAGAAATGGTGAAAAGTAGTCTGTGAAGGTACAAAGCTTAGAGCAGGTGTCCAGAAGATTGCGGTGCATCCTTCTCTGGGGCTGGAGCGTGGTGTGGGTTTTCAGAAGCCCAATGCACCACCGCTCTCCTCAGGTCTGCAGCTCTTCTCTCTGGGAAGAAAAAACAGTTATGCATCTATTCACATGCTCTTGTTGCCACCTATTGAACTCTGAAAGGGAGTGACTTTTCTTTCCCCTGCTGTACTAGGGTCACGCAAGGAAACACTGGGCTGCTGGAGCCAGTTCTGTCAGCTGAAGTTCTTCAGAAAAACACACTGACAAAAGAGGTGTGGTCCAGTTCCCATGGCATACACTGTGAACCTGAGCAAATGCCATCGGCTTCTCTCACCACTTTAGGTCACTGGTTCTCAGCCTTGCATGAGCTGAGACGGAAACATAAAGAAATATGGTTACGGGGGATGGAGGAATATATTAGTAATAGCGGTAGATACTGCATGCATGGGACACATGCATACAGGGAGCTAAGTAGGCTTTGAAGAGGTTTGTTTCCTCTTAGTCGTTCCACTGCTGGTTTCTTTTTTTTTTTTCTTTTTTGCTGGGGTAGAAACCTTCCCTGTCTATTCAAATTTAATAGCTGAAGTGTAACATTTCTCAGACAGTAATGTATGTAGGTCACTGGTACTCAGTGCTATAAACTTTTTGCTTCCTCCCTAATGGGAGAGCTGTTCAAAATAGAGGCAGCAGAAATTCTGTTCACAATGCTGGAGAAACATCTTGCTAAATGACATCAACTAATTTTCACCACTTAGTGGAAAGCAATAAAAAACTTTTATTCGCACTCACAGGAGAGAGTCTTTAGCAAAATGTTTCTATCCTCATGAAAAGTTGAGAGACGGAACTGCTTCTTTCAGGTTTTAAGCCTGGAAACGGAAGATCAGAAAACACAAATGCCTCTTCTTTGATCATGCCTTGCATTAGACAATCGGCCCTGATGGGTGCATTGTTATAAAGTTAATTTCCAGAAAGAAAGTCTTTACAGGCATGCTGAAGGCCAAATTCTTTATCTTGCAATTTTGCATCTCTTAGATCAAAATGGATCTCTTTCCTAACTCCTTTGCTAAGCCTTAGCTGTGAGCGTTAATTTAGTTTGAAGGAAGCACAGAAACTTGTGGAGAGACCAGATGAACCCTGATCCATGGTGAGCAATAGCAGGTAAGAGCAGATCAGGACTGTTATGCCACAATACAGATCTGCCAGGTGCAAGCCATTCCCTTGGTCCCATTTTCAAGGGCACAATAGTTCTGCTTTCTTTTGGTTTGTTTCAGCATCCATTAAAAAGTGTCCACATTTCTATGCTGCAGTTGAAAATCCTTTCTAAGAGGATGGTGAATTAATTTTTACATCTGAAGGATGTCCCTGTGAAAAATTATAACATGTTAGCATTTAGCTAAACAAAGATTTAGCTATACTTTTTTCCCCTTGATCACTTCTTGGAGATCTGTGCTTTCATTGGCTATGAACTCTTCATCAAAGTATCTGGGCTTCTCTATCTGCAAATGAATGATAATGATGCATATATTTGGGGGGGAAGAAAAAGAAGTGGTATTAGAGGTCTTAAAGATTTAGACATGTTATCCTGCCTTCTGTAGCTTTGTTGAGTGACAGATAGACATGTGATAGCATAAATCTTGGTGTGTAATACAGGTTGTGAAAACAGCATGTGTCATACAGTATACAGATGTCGGGGCTGAACTGAAATTGCACACATAACCTTATTTTGGGCATTTCCTTGCCTGTGAACGCTTGATATTGGCACTTCGGTTTGAGGAGGAAGTCTTACGTATTTCACAAATGAGATGGGGGCAGGAGCGGTTTCATCACGTGCCACCACGGTGGCACAGGCAGCTGTCGGGGCTGGGGGCTGTATTGCTGGTGCTGGAATAGCATCGCCGCTATTCATTTGTTCGCTCGTCGGTTCATTCCAGCAAACTGGGTGGTGGAATAGCAGCGCTGGCACCACTGTCTGTGAGGACCTGGCTAGAGCAGGATGGGACGTACACTTTGGTGCTTAGGTTGGCTTTGCCATGAAGCTAAGAAAATGACAATTAAGAGCCTGTGCATAGGTGTCTACCAGTGAGCTATGTGTCTAGGCTCCTACCACGGCAGTGGAGGATGGTTCACTTGCCTTGCCACATGCACCATCTAGTGCCACTCGAGGTGTCTTAGCGCACTTTGCCTGGCATCCAGCAGTTGGTCTGGAAGGCCTCAGATCTCCCACGGATCCTCTGTCATACCTACCTGAGCCATTGCTGGGTATCTGAGACATGCCCATGGGGATGGTGCATACAACCCAGGGCCAGTTGCAGTTCCTTGCCCTTCTGCAGGGACACTCATGAGCCAGGCAGGACAGCTTGGGGTCTCCAAAACAGCTCTAGATGCCTCTGTTTAGGTAACAGATCCCTGCCTGGGAGTCCACCTGGAGCACAACGACTCTCCCTGCTCAGCTGGCTGAACCCAGCATCTCTCTGGCAGCGCTGGAGGGGTGCTGACAGCAGAGGACCCAGTTCCCGGGGAGTGGGGCACCCTCAGGGCAGGTTAAGGCGGCTGCAGTGTCCCCCCACTTCCTTGCCTCTGCTTTCCTCTCCTTCCAACCACACCGTCTCCCGCCCCCTCCCCGATTGCTTTGGCCCACTCAGCTTCCACTCCCCAGGCTTTTTTGTAGCAGCCTCATGGCTTCAGATAAAGTCCCCTAGCATCACTTCCCTCACCCCCCATCTCCTTACTCAGCCCTTTCAGACCTCCCTGCTCCCTGCTCTGCGCCTCCATGCCCCCTCCCCACTCACTCCCACGCTCCGCTCCCCTCTGCGTACCCCTGCCCCGGCGCTCCCCACATCTCGCTCAGACCCCCACGCCCTGCTCTGCTCGCTCTGCGCAGGGACTGGCCCCGATCCCCGGATGCTCCCCTGGGTCACACGTGGCCTTACTGCGAGCTAAACCCTGTGTGGCACAGGCAGAGCAAAGCGACAGCCGGAGATGGAGAGACAGGGCAAAACCAGACCTCCATCTGTTCGTGTATCCAGTCCAGGAAGGAGGTGGTTCGGCTGTAGACGCCCGGCTTGTTCTTTTCCGCACAGCCCACGCCGAAGCTGGTGGTCCCCACCAACTTCCAGACGCTCGTATCTTCACATGCTAAAGGGCCCCCGCTATCTCCCTGCAGGACAAAGAATTCAGACAAACGTCAGTGCCCCAGAAAAGGAAGAGAATGTCTATTTGGAGGGGTAGGGGAAGAGGCACAGTCCAGTAATTCAGTATCTATCTCCTATTTCTGCTCTGTTCTGGGACCTGGGAAAAGCATATGTTGCAGCAGAAGTCAGAGACTTCTCAGAGACATGTGTTGGATCCTGGTTTTTTCCCCCAGTTAGGAGGACCGTACAACAGAAGCAACATTGAAGCTTGCTGCTAAAGAACAGGCAGGTGCTGGGCAGCGTGCCTGCAGGCAGGCTGTCACTAATCTGCAGTCTCCATGCCATGGTCCTGGTCTCTCACGGCTGCTTCTCTCAAAAAGCTTCTGGCTGTTGGGCTGAGCAGAACCCAGGGTTGCAACAGCAAGCTTGTACCCCACCTCCTTCCCTGCCTGCAGTCTCGCACACTGATTTTCTGCCCCTTCCCAGACACTTTGCTAAGCAGATTCAACCCAATAGACTCACATCTAAGTACTGAAAACTATCAACTTCTTTTTCTGGGGCAGTTTCCTGCCCTATGAGCATCAAAACCAGCACAACAACAGGAAAAAAGGGAATTTGGAACAAGCCTCACCCTTTAGCGAGTGAGGCTCATTTTGTCACGTGGAGCCATAGGCTGAGCGTGATGCCTCTGGGCAGCTCTCCCAGGCACGGTGACATGCTGGTGCCAGGTACCTTGCTGGGAGCGGGGTGTGCAAACAGGCACTTGAATGAAGTTCTACACACCTAATGCCTTCGCTTTGTCTTGTCCCCTGTGTAATTGGCATTGAGCAAATCTGGAAACATGAAGTTCCTCCCCTACCCTTGCTTTTCATCTGCGACTAGCTAGGTGAGTCCAGATTAGCGTGTATGGGGCTGAGACCTGGTAAAAGGTGAGCGCCATCATGACTCTGACAGTTATTTTGAATCATCACCACCCTGTGATGTGAAGGATCCTCCGATCCATCACTGGTACGAACCCATCTTCCCCAGACTCATTACCAATTGTCTGAGTTACTCAAAAACCTCTCTCTTTCTTCCTTCCCCCTGCCTCACTCTACTTTTTCCAAAATCACATGCTTCTGCTTCTCTCTTGATATATGCTTTGGCTGCTTTTCACCATGGGGTTTCTACACCTTGTAGGTCTCCAGAGCTGCTCACAGTGCAGTGCAGTTCAGTGCAATGCAGAGGCCACAACAAGGGCAAAGAAAGGATGGAGCCATGCTGTAGCACATGCAAGAAGTTAAAAAATATCTTAAGTAAATTTGGCTTCAGAAGTATCAGATATGGTCCACAGAAGAAATATAAGAAGGGGATTGCAGCATATGAATGCATTCACAGTCAGCGATCGATATTCATGGTAAACAGAGTAAAATGGCACAAAACCAAATGTTTGCCCAAGAAAAGCCTGGGAGTGCCTTGTGATATCTTATCGCTCATGTTTTTCCATTGCTGATGTTAATGAGCACAGTTGCAGTTTGGAAACTTCCGTACCTGGCAGGTGTCTACCCCTCCCTTTAGAAAACCGGCACAAAGCATTGAAGGAGTTATGATCCCACCATAGACATCCCTGTGATTGCAAATTGCATTAGAAATCAGAGGAACACCTGCATAATTCATGGTGTCAGATGTATCGCCTATTAAAAACAGAAAAATAAAACAAAGGACTCACTGTCCTTGAAACTAATCTCTGATTATAAACAGAAAATATTTTTGGCATATGAAGAATCGGCAAGCAAAGGTGGAAGAAATATGGTTAAAATGACATACAAGTCAGGCAACTAGATGTCTCATCACTTACAGAATCCAGTAACTAGCGACTATAGAGCTGTAGATTAGATTATCACAGTATATAATATAAAGCTGTACATTATGTGTTTCTACTTCAAACTAGACAATCAATGACAGTAATGAACTTAAAAGCTAGTTGGATACTGTCTTCAATACTACTGCCAAAATTTGTGCCAAATTTATACCCTGTTCCATTAGTTAACAAATCATCTACAAACATCTGGTTTATTTTATAAATAATTATTTTATTCAGAGCCTGAATTAATCATTTCTACAGATGGGAGCAATTGCACACTGTCTATTGCCAATTTATAGCTGACTTTCTGTGTGGTAAACTTCGCTTTTGTTTTTTTCCCACTTTTCACTATTATCTGTAGGTCAGGTAACATACTGTTCTTATTCTCTGAACAACAGGAACACATTAAATGAGACAAATGAAGAATAACAAAAACAATGACCTGAGAAACCAAGTATTTTCACATGAAAGTGATTCAGTATATATTATTGACTAATATGACCTGTGAGTCATGGTAAAAAAAAAAAAGAATTCCCTTTTCTTTGTGACATTATTCACAGATTCAATTTCTACATCATCCAACCCTCCTGAAAATACATACATGCTTCCTCTGAAAAAAATGGATGGTTGATTCTTAGATTCATTCTGTGCTTTATAGGCTTGAAGTTATAAAGGGGACAGCCTGTTTGGCTGAGGCTGAGTACAACATTCTGGCTGGTGTTGCTGTCTACATGTGATTTTTCAGCCTTTTCACAGAGTGTACCCATCCATTCCTTGTGAAATGGGTTTGCACAGTACTTTTGCCTTCGTTGACCCTATATGTATGTATGTGAGATGTTTTCATGTAGTGTAATCAACAGCAGACAATTTAAAATACCTCCTTCCACAGTTGCTCCCCATCCTGATATCCAACACATTTTCCCTTCTGGGAACTGTTCACCAAAATTAGGCAGACAAATTGGCTCTATGTGACCTATTTTTAAAAGAGAGAGAGAGAAGAAAGAAGTGCTTTTAAAATCTGGCAAAAAAATTGTATGCGTCAGTAAAACTTGAGGATTTGGCTTGCAGTGAACTTGTTATGAACAGCACCCGCTCCCCACCTAAAACAGCCAGGCGGTTCTGCAGGTCTCTTGTTGTATGGCCCAGGTCCGAAACGGTACCTACACCGGCCCTAATGAGCTTCAGGTGTGAAGCAACAGAAGGAGGTGTTGGTGTGTCAATAAACCGAAGAACGAGCAAACAAGAAATACGCCGTGTACGCGGCTGCCGGGCGGACGGGAGACCCCACGGCACGCCGCTGGGGCGGAGAAGTGGCCTTGGCTGACCACGGCAGCACTGCACGGCCCCTCCTAACAGGTTTTGTGCGGCGGCACGCGCAGAGC
>NW_010560420.1:0-6114 GCF_000687285.1 Phaethon lepturus | reverse complement strand
CGGTCCGCCGGGCTGCCCCGAGCCCCCCGGGGCACGGCGGGTGTCGGGCTCGGTTGTGGAGCCGTTACCGTTCTTGACAGCCTCACAAACTTATTCCTGAGCAAAAGAAAACAGCACTAGCTGTGGCATAAAAAAGAACAGAATCGAGCTTAGTTTTTATTCAAAGTGGTTTGAAGTATTTCAAGAGAATTGATTCAGGAACTGACAATCTAGGTGTGTCAGAGAGAGCCATCTCCCCTTTGCAGAGGTCTCACAGTGATTCAGACGTATTGACAGGTGATCATTTAAATTAATATAATATTATTATATATTATTTCAATTCACTAGCTGTGCCAGCTGTAGGTAGCATCCTGCTAAGAAAATAAAAGTAGCTTTAAATTAAAAGCATCATTATATTTGAACTGCCTTTTCTTCTCTTTTAAATTTAAGCTTGATTTTGAGCTTTGGACGCTGCTGCGTCTCCCTGTACTCACAGAAAGTACATGATAAAAATCTCCATGACCTCCAAGTAAAATGAGGTGGGGCATTTATTTTAGATAGGAAAAATATTTAGAAAGAATAAAGTTAATGTTTGCCTTTTATTAAAAGCCTTCGGTAAGCCAATACCAGAACGGACGGGGAACATTTTGCAGAACCTGCGACCACGTTGGTGCTCTCTGTGCCTGGGTATCGAGTGCAGAGGAGTTCCTGATAGCGCGGCCGAGTGGGTTTCTGCCGGTGGAGTCTGAGCGGGGATGGCCGCCTTGCCATCACAGCAGCAGGCTGACTGCGCCTACGCTGCACGTCTCTCATTGCTTTCAGAGGTGGCGGCGACCCACTCAACTGTCCTGGGCCAGGCATAGGATGCCCACAGAAATTTCCCTATCCATACTCGGAAAGACCCTTCTCGCTTTTAGCTAGAAAGGTGAGAACATCAAGTGAGAGTTAACAGAAAGAGTTACCGTTGAGAGCAAGCGGTGCTGCCAGTTTCATCAGTGCTATATCATTTCCCATTGTCTTGGGTTTATAATTTCGATGGTATATAATTTTTTCCACTGAATATGGGTGAACCTGGGTGTCGTGCTGTGTCACAAAACCAACCTGCACGCTCCATGAGCTCGGCAAGTACAGGCTGAAACAAAGAGTTAGGAGAGAGTGAAAAACCTTCAAGAAAATCCTCAGGTTTTCTAATTGTCTTCTGAGCTTATGAACCACACAAAACTCTACAGGCAAATAGCTACAGTCTGCTGTACTTGCTTATCTACCTATCAATATCATCTATGTTTTGCATCTAATTTAAAAAAATATAGAAAGGGTGATTAACCTTAGCAACACACTGGGTCACTGGTGTATTATCTGTGCAGCTTTCTACAAATACGTGAGTTTTGCATTGGCCTGTCCTCCTATGTCACCCTGCAGCAGTCGATGCTGCTGCCTGGCACATCTGGCACATCTGGCTAGCTCAAGAGGCACTTGTGGCAAGGCGTTTGCAAGGGAGAGGTTTTCCTTCTGGAAGGTGCTTCAGCCCCCAGTTCATGAGCAACCACATCTTTCAGCCTCCAGCACACCAGCAGCTCCTCTTCTCTTGGCTTCACCCCACCGGGCTAGCAGCGGGTTAGCGGTGGTGCTGGGAAAAGGCTCCAGGGATGTGAGCTGTGTTGCCAGCTCCCAGCCCCAACAGCCTTTGAACACCACAACCAGCTTGGTTGTGCAGGACAGAGCTAAGGACAAAAGCCCTAAAATGCTTAATTCCCAAGTAATTATTTTTATGGCTCTAAATAGGATCTAGAAGTGGGATTTGTCTGTCCCATCTCTTCTCCCTACAGGGTATAAAAGTGTCCTACAGGTCTTGCTTAGAAGCAGGCATCTGTGTTGTGGGTGCCTGAGAGTGGTCAGACAAATCCCGTTTTAGCTGTCTAAATGCCTTTGGTGAAAGTGGCCTGGAGTTTGTAAGAGTGAGAAGAGCTCTCCTGCACTATTAGCAACAAACAAGACTGCAAAACCAGACAACTCATTATAAATGAGAGACAGGGCTATGTTTATAATTACACAAAGAGGAGTAACTGTTTAGCATCTATTTACAACTCAAAGACTACTTCCAACAGCATAAAAAGGAGCAGTGGGTATGTGGTAAAGGGCACTAAGCACAGTACAGCTCACTAACTACCACTGATTGATCCTGTCAACTTGAAAATTATTTATTTTGGAGTAATTTATTTGGGAGCTCCAGAGTACCAGGGCAGCCAAGTACAAATTCCTACCGAGCTGTTAACTCACATGCAATGTATAGAAAATGCAGATTGGGATACCTAAAATCTAGCACTTAAATGTTGTTTTCAGCTGATTTCCCAGGAAGCTGGGAGTGCCTGGAATATCTGACAACTGGGGACCCTGATTTGGACCAATTCTTGGGGAGACTTTTTTTCAGTAAAGGCTCGTACTCATGCAAGGGGAGAGAGAGAGAGTTTAAATGTTATGGAGCAAGCCCATGAAATAAGGATAACCCAATCTCACCTGCAGTTTATTTTTAAGAGAAAGCACGGTGCGTTAGTCCTCCTCTGCAGTGGCCCCGTGCACAGACCTGCTGCAAGAGGGTTCAGTGGGACACCCCGAGCAAGGCAATTTAGGGACTTACTCATAGACACAGTGGGCGGCCGTGATGATCCAGCGTGGGGTGATGATGGACCCTCCGCAGAGGTGGTGCCCATGGAACTGCAGGCTGACCTGCCAGGGCCACTGCCGGAGGGAGGACGCGTTGCCCCCCACGATCCGTGGCCCATAGCTGGCCCGTGTCCCGCACACTGCCAGAAAGCAAAGGTTACCGTCCGCGAAGGAAATGCAGGCATGTTTTTGGTCACCTTCAGCCCCTCTACTCCCAACCTTGCTGAGGCTGGAAGGTCTCTGCAGCAGGACCGTCCCCATCCCCATGGCCCACATCTCAGGCTGTGGCAGTCCCCAGAGGTTTCTCCTCCTCCCTCCCATCCCTGCAGCATCGTGCCTGGCAGCGGTATGGGGGCTGCGGGGCTCACGTCTTCTCCCCTGGAGACGTAGTGGTCAGCTGAGCTGTAAAACCCACCGTCCTTAAATGCACCAGGTCCCAGGGGCCCACATAGGCAGGCTGGAGCACCTCCTCTCCCCTGGTGATTATTTTGCTGTTCTTTTTTGACTTTTCAGTCTCCCAATCTGAAAACTAGCTGCCATGGAGAGGTCTGGGATGAAAGCTCTAATGTTAAGACAGAATTTCCCTTTCCCTGCCAAGATGGCACCGGGTTGGAATTACAGTACCAGTCCATGGACTCAACTCATAATCCTTAAACGTTTACTTCCTGCTGTGATTCTCACTGAAGCACTCCTGCTACCTAATGCTCCCTATCTGTCCTGCCAGCCTATTCTCACTTTCTGAAATTCTTTTAAATTTCATGTAAGTAATATAATTTTCCTTTGGTGAGATAAACTGATGGTATAGTATGCCCTGAGTACACAATTCCTCCCAACTCTTGCCATGTAGTGGATGAAGAAGGACAGTTTCTGATTTTATTTTTACTTTTCCTGATCCTTACCCAGACATTTTAGGATGATCACATTGCCAGAAGTGCATTCCTCTCTAAGATGAAAAGACAGTGCAGTATTAGTTCCAATTCACAAATACTGGAGGTTTTTTTCAATGTTGTGTCATCTTCCTGTACAGCTCTGTGCACATAAATGTAGGTAATTCATATACTGAAAGAGGTACAAAGTCATGTACTCATCCAATCTACTTAGGGCATTTAGGTGAAATGCTTAAGTTAGGAGCTCAGGCACCGCAGGGAGCCTGCAGACCGTATGCTGCCCCGCTGAAGAGTGGTTCACTCTTCTGTGAGGGGAGGCTCATCCGCCGTTTTCAACATGTGATCTGTAGTCTCCTTGGGTCCATAGCTTGCTTCTCAGTGAAAGGTAACTAAGAAAAACAAGCAATTGTCAAGAGGAAGAAATGGACCATAAAAGGTTCATAAGCCCACGGGGAACTATCTAGGGATCTGTAAACTGAAACAAACTGCTTCACAACAGGAAAAGATAAGTGCCTGGTGTCTATCCATTTGCAAAAAAGGGATCGTGGGACAAATAGGCTTTTCAAATAGCCCGTTTTAAAGCCTGTGTTGATTTTAACGAGCCTTGGTTCAGGCTCCTAATTCATATTCCAACAAGACTGCTACTGGACCTTGGTCTATGATGCATAACAACACCAACCACTTATGAAGCACCAGATGCATGAAAAAACAGGCAACAATCTCAGACTATTAGTAATTCTCCTTCTGTTGATTACTCTCTTTCTGTCAGGATGACTAAGCTGAGGCGTACCTGAGGTTTGTTGCATTGTGCAGGGACGTCACTTGATCCACTGATAACCAGTGGCCGAGGGATACGAAATGTCTTTGAAACTGTTTTTCGACTGCAGCCACAGGCAGGTAACCTGAACTCACGTAACTGCAAATAAGCCATAAATACAGCTTCCTCAGACAGCATTTCAGTAATCTGTTTAAATAATTCAGTGGTTCTGCTGATGAAAACCCAGTGTAGCAACGACAATAATCAGATTCTGACACTTGATAAAGTAATCATATCCTCCCCAGGAAACACTTCTTATAGCATGCGCGTATTTTTGCCATAATCATGTGTGGAAGTCACACACGCTGAGAGGCATTTAACTGGCAGAGAAAGTAAATTTTAATTCTAACATTGCAAGAAACCTTTTATTGTAACTGGTTGGCACATTTCCTGAAGCACTAAGAAGTTCATTGTCTCCTTTTTCTAGAGATATATTTTGCAGCAGAGAGGATGAATAGTTTGTAATTTTTTCCTGACTTTTTTGTTGAACAATTAAGATGTATTTTATCCTAAAGGCAAGAAGACTTTATTCAAAGCAGCTTTATATTGCTAACTATAATGTGCAGAAATCAGAATGACACCACTGTAAGAAATAACAGAGCATCATTACAAGTCACAACTTCAAACCCTTTCTCAGTTGTGAAAGTTTGTGAAAGAAATTGTGCTTTTTCAGGAATGGGGTTAATCCAGTAAGAACAGCCTGGCCAGGTTCTTCTCTAATTGTGAGGTGGACCTTAACTCCTAACAGATGTCATGATGTGAATCATATATACAATTTTCCTACAGAGGAAGTAGAAGAAATGGAAAATGCTCATACGTTTTTTAGTGCTTCTCTGACAGGCTGTAAGGTACTAGAAAGACAAGTAGGATACAGGCACCTGCACCCCATAGGGAAGATTTAACCAAACCATTGTATTTAGCCATCATCCAGGATTTATAGCAGTAATAAATGGTATTTGCAGTGCACAAGTATTCAGGATTATTTCCCACATCATCCTAAAACTCCTCAACCATATCATTCACAAAGGTGGATTGTTAAGTCCTTTTTTCTTTTAAACCACAGACTAATACAAGGTTTCATTAGAATGATTGAAAACCTCAGAGTCTGTTCAAAATGCCGAATAAAGTTTCTTCCATTTTGTGTTCATACCTTGAGAAACCCAGGTGCTTGCAGGTAGTATTTCCATACTCTGCCTTCCAGTCGTCGGAGCAGACCGTTCTCCAGGATCCAGAAGTGAATACCTGCAGCACTGCTTTCTTGCCGCTCAACCTGACTTTGAGATTCAGGAGAAGAAAATCCTGAGTGAGTTGTGAAGAAGAACCACTGTGTACGCAACAGGTACACAACAGTGTCAGTGCACCACTGTGGCATTCACATTCCTTGGCTCTCTGAGTTTTTACTGCTTGGCTTTTTCATCACTTGCATCCTTTGACAGAATTTTTCTGTGGAGTTGGGTTTTTTTTCCCCTTTAAGGAAGGGAACCAAGGTACGCTGAGCTAGAGCAGCCAGGAGAAACAAGTCTATGCGCACGGGAATGGGTCGGGGATGGTAGCACTAACACAGATGGAGAAGGCTGCCTTGCCCTTACCCATTGCAGCGCGTCGGAGCTGCAGGTGCTCGGCACCGAGGGAACCGGCCATCAAGGTAAGTGTTGAAAGGTGGTTGGCACCTCCCGCCCTGAACAGCGCGGTCAGAGAGGTGGGATGCTTCTGCACCCAGGCACACCGGGCTACCGTGGAGTTTCCTGCCTGCTTCCCTCTGCTGAAATG
>NW_010560419.1:0-4547 GCF_000687285.1 Phaethon lepturus | reverse complement strand
CAAAACAGCCAACACGCTTTTTTCTGCCAAGACCCTGTAAAAATGCCGAGCAACTTCAATGCTCTGAGAGAAATGCAGGAGCATGGATGGCAAAATGCAGATGCTGTGAAGGAGCAAACTGGGCTGAATTTAAAGCTGCAGCTTAAAAAATGTCATCTGCAAGTGCTGCAGTTCAGCAGAGCTCTTCTTCATGTCTCTCACCCAAAGACATCATCTCTTTCATTAGTCCCCACAGCATCTCAGCAGAAAAGCATATATCCTTCCAGTGTGCTGCATGCTATTATCACCACTGGTAAACGAAGAACTTGAGGCATACAGGGATGAGGAATCAGACTTTCAAAGATAGCACTAATTCTCCGTTGTTATGTTTGCAATTTGCAATTCATTGGATTACATAAATCACCCGATCGGCAACCAGAGACAATACCACATCGCTTCAGAAGCTAACCACACTGAGGCTTCTGGCATTTGAATAGTGAACCCTTGCAGCGAATCGCTTGTGTACTATTCAAAAAGCAAAACAATATTTTGAAGAAATGGCAAGTAATTTGAACAAATAGACTGGATAATTTAAAAGAAATGTGTGAACAAAAAGAAATTCTTGTTAATTGCTGTCCATACTTTCAGTCTTAACCTCTGCAAAAACGAATCGCATAGCTAGGTGTTTGCACTAGCTCTTTGAAATTATTTCTGGTTAGCTTTTGTTGACCTGAATAGATTTTTTTTTTTTTTTCTTTTTTAAAAAAGCTCTCCAAAAATATATCCACCTCAGCTGTAGAGGTCACTTTTACACAGAACAGCTCATTGCAGAGCAGTGGAAGTTCATCCATCATTTCTTCCGACTAGGGCAAGAAAAATAGTGGACTCTGCCATGCTTGGGACAGAAATCAGCCCAGCATCTCTGTGCACTCCGAACATGCGAAGGCACAGATAGTTGCAGGGCAGCCGGAGGGCCAAGCATCCCCACCTGCCCATTCACTTGCTTTTTCAGTTATAAAATACTGTGCCATTTACACTGAGCTTAGATCAAAAATTATCCAAATTAAAGAGGGGAGCAAATAGATAGCAGTAGTTACAGGTAGTGTGTCAATGAAAACAGGAAGGATTTAGATATCTATTTTAGGACTATTGCATTGCTTTCAGTGTTTTAGATTAAGCAGCTATAATCCAGAGAGAATCTGGGACTGAAATGCAGAGGTAGGGATTTGTTTGCTTATTTTTTTTTAAGATCCTGCCAACTACTCCTTTCTCACTATTATACTTAATTTAAGAACATTCTCTTCTGAGGTTTATTGGTTTAGTAGATGTATTAGACTGCACCATCAGCTTTAGTAAAGGAAGATCTGTCCCAATATGTTTTTCCTAAGAAAACTACTGTGAGAATATATGTACAGCAAATACAAAATACACAGTACTTTCTTCTTCATCAGATAATATGCTGTCCTATTTAGTCACTGTTTTAATACATTATGCAAAATCAAGAGACATGCAGAAAGAGTGCAACTCCTGCAATAAAGCCATTCACCTGACAATGTTATTACTAAAGACAGGAATCAATTCTGATTACTAAAGAGGAGACAATTGCAAGAGACACAACAGTAAGATACGCTTTTTCTGCTGCTGTTTTCAATAGTGTTATTGTTATAATCATGTTGGAAAACTCACGTGGACTTAAGATGAGGAGTTGGCTGAAGTGCACTGAGTATCCAGAGGATACACAAGACCAAGTGCTTACCCCAGCTCTGACAAGCAGAAGGAATCGAGCTGACGAGGCTTTCTCATTCACTCAGGACCCGAATCAGCTCCAAGCAAGGAGTGAGTAGCCAGCAGAAATGTCCACAGATACCCATGGCCATACTTTGGTCAAATACCCAGCTAAATAATGTTATGGAAGATCCGTCAGGTTGTACCCAGTACTGGTTCTGGAGGAAATTATTTAAAACCAGATAAATTCACCAGTTCAGTGAATAGAAGTGCCTAAACCTTGCATTGTCCAGCTCAGAAGTGGGGAAACTTTGTTCAGCTGAATTTACTCTCAAACACATCACCACTTAGGAACTAAAGTGGGACTAACTAGAGAAGAAAGAATTGGGACAGAGTAAACAGGATGCCCAAAGTCTTGCAGTAATGCTGCTACAGCATCAGAAATTAAGCCTCTTTTCCCTTTTTCTCCTGAAAACCAAACCCTACCCAAACCCCACCGAGGAGAATGATCATCAACTGACCTCAGTGGTGATTCTTTTTGCTCTGCACTCCAAAATGACTGCATAGGCAGTGATTATAATAAAACAAACATCAGTTGTGCTTGCCACACCATGCCAGATGCACTTTAAAAGACAAGTAATTATAGCCTTCCAGGATTATTAGATTAGATTAGATTAGCAAAAATACAGCTGCAAAACAAAGTAGACACGAATTTAATTACCATGCTAATTTTCTCTTGGTATGAGAAACACTGACTTTACTCCTGTAATTACTTGCTTTCTACATCAAGCCTTGCTAATACTACTGTTTAAGTTAGTAAAGAACTTAAAAAGATGGAAACTGCATTGCAGTTGTGAAGTATTCTGCTGAAACTGCCTGTGAGTATTACGCAGTTCTAAGATCTTAAAAATGCAAAAACTAACTTTCATCCCTTTCAGGGGAAATAAAACCTGGAGCTGCCAAACACTAGGGAAAATATATTTGACCAAAACCAAGCATGTCCTCTCTTTTATTAAGAACTTTTGAAATTTTTAATAATTGGTGCAAAATGAAATAATTTTGTGAAAAACCTGGGGATTTTCTCCTTCCCAATTAGCATTTTAGCATTGATTATAGAAGAGTCCTTCTAATGAAAGGAAAGAAAGAATCAGTGGGACATTCACCCAGAAAATGCTCAAACTGGGACTAAACCCCTGAATTTACTGACAGTTCTACTCAGGAAAACGAACAGATTAATTCACTGCTGAGACCTGTGTGACTTCAATTATACAATCTTTAACACCGAAAACCCACAGTCCCCTTTATCTTCAGTGTCATGAGATCAAAGCTTAAAAAAAATGCAAGAAAAGAGTGTCTATGCTGGATTTGCTGCCAGATAGATGTAGACACTCCTGCTATTATCATACAGAAAGAACAAAAATTCATGCTTGAATCCTTCCCCAAGGGCTGCCAGCAGCTAGTGGGTGTGTACAGCTGGGTGATGGCTCCCTTGGCTGGCCAGCGAGAGCCCCAACGGGCTCGTGTCCAGGGAAGCTCATTGCACCAGTGCCCGAGGGTCAGAGGCCAGTGAAGAGGGTCTGAGAGCAGGGACCCGCTGCGGGGGGTGGAGGTGGTGAGCCCGGGGGGACTGTGGGGGCTTACTGGAGCTGTGCAATGCGTATCTGCTTCCGCAGCTCCCGAGGCTGATTCAGCTCCACGGTGTGGGAGGGGATGATGTGATGTGAGATTGGAAAATGCCATGTTTCTGGTGTCAAAGAAGACATCAGATCAGCTCCCCTAGGAGACACAATCCCATTTGCACATCAGGAATATCTACCATTCCTTTAGAAGAATGCAATTTTTTTAGCAAAGTTTTTTTCTTAGTCTTCTGGTTTAGAGATTAATTTTAATGCTTCTTGTTCAGTTTATCTTTACCTTCAACAGCAACAACTACCACTTTTTCCATTTGGGAGTATCTGCTATAGCTGGTATTGGTAATCAGCAGCAAAGAACTGTGCAATGTGAGCCTTCAGGAAAGAAACTCTGCTCTCAGATGTTCATGGACAAGTCTTATTGAACCTGGGGCATAATTTAATCTTATAAATTGTTTTTATCAATCAGCAGCATAATGTTTCGCTATAATAAACTGTCCTGGATTGCTAGAGCAAATGCAAAGTGCTATTTCTGAACAGTAAATCTATTTCCCACCCGCCCCTGAAGAAGACTGTGCTTCTATTTTTGGCAAGAAACTCACTCTCTACCCTGGGATAGCTTGAGTGAGTAAAAGGAGTAAACCACTGTGAACTGAATACTTAAGAAAGAAAGAAAGAAAACTCTCCTCCTGTTTGCGAACAGAAGATCGGTTCATTTGCGCATGCTGTGTAAAACTTGCCACAAAGTCCTTTGTGCCATCAGCATGAAAAGAATCCTTTGCCCAGGCGGGAGATTAGGGTGGCCAGCGGGAATCCCGGCACCCGAAATTCAGATCAGAATGGGTAAGTTCATGGGAAGTTGGGATTTTAAAGGGATTGTTCTGATGATGCCAGAAAAGCAGCAGTGACAACAGCCAGCTCCACAGTCCATCCAATTCCTGTTTTCTCTCAGTAAAGGTACACCGAGGAGGCGGGGTGCAAGGGGCTGGTTCTGCTCAGCTTTAAGGGTGCTGTACAAGAGTGAAGTATAAAGGCGATAGCAGGTACGTCAGTGAGCCCCCCAGCCGCAGCCTCTCCCTCCCCTTTGCATGAGCAAACCCCGGGAGACTGGGGCTGCAAGGCGCAGCGGTGCAGCCGAGCGCTGTGCTCTCACGCAGCACGCTCGGTGCATCGACCTGCCTTGCATCCGTGTCTGGTCTTGGCTCCCAGCGT
>NW_010560418.1:612-1969 GCF_000687285.1 Phaethon lepturus | reverse complement strand
GCTCCCGCTCACCTTCCGCAGCCCCTTGCGCAGCCAGCGCCTTGCCCGCCTCTGACAGCCGCGGAGCCGGGGCGGGCGGGGAGCTGGGAGGGGAATTGTCTTTCCCGCCGCATCTTTCGCAGGAAAAGAGGACGTGTGGTGCGCTCACGGTGTTGTAATTGACGGCAGGTCCCGGTCCGCCGTCGGAAATATTTGCGGTCCTGCCGGCAAACAGGAAGGATTTTCGCGGAGCGGAGTCCTTCAGCCGCAGCCCCCGCCTCCTTTGATCTGATGGGCTTTGAAATCCCCTGAGAAATTAGAGACTAATTAGCCCCAAAGTGACACCAATGCATGAGAAAGGCGAAGATTAGGCTTTAAGAAGGCAGTGCAAGGGTAATGGACTCCTAAACGAGCGTGTGCACAAACCGTGTGCCAAAGAAAATCGATCCGATTCAACCTGGGTGTGTCTAACGCTGCCGACGATTGCCAGGGCCAGGCTGTTTATTTAGGGACAGTCTATGGTGTGTGAGGGTGAAGACACAACCTCTAGCCTCGTCCAGCCTCCCAAGACAAAAGCAAAAAAATCCCCAACGTCCGTCCCCAAGGAAACCTTGATCAAAGAAAGGTATTCAGCGGTGTCGGGTGTACGGGTGTGTTCATGTGCATTTCACGGTATTTTGCTCTGTGTATCCAGCGTTATCAGTGCATGCAGTCAGGTTGATTCCTGTGTGCACCCCCGGTGACCGGGACCCCTCCACCAAAGGTGTAGGAGCAACCACTGTCCTGACTAGGACCAGCTTATCCTCGGGGAGGAAGAAGTTTCAAAGCAAGTGCTTTGAGATTGTGTGAACTGAAATAAGCTTTACGAACCAGTCCTTTACTAGAAAGATGTTTGAACTGTGGTCGAAGGGGATTTAGGGGGAATGGAGAAGCGATTCCAACAGTTACTACTGGGAATGCAATATGGGGTCCCCTACAATGCTTACTTAGGCTAATGGAGGTCCTGCCATTCAACTCCCATTGCGCTGGGATACAGGGTAAACATTCCCTGGTGACCCTCTGCGTGCAGGTCCCCTCTTCAGGACATCATTAAAAGCATACATGCACTTGCCTGACATCAATTGTCAGGCTGGCTCTCAGGGTTCAGAGATCCCGACAGAAAGCAGGAAAACAAGCCCAGTGGAGACCCGGCTCTGCGGCTGCGGGCTTTAAAAAGGCTGAAAATCGTTTGGTTGCGGGTGTGTAAGAAGAGACAAAAGTGCTCAGCAGGTAAGAGCGGAGGGTTTTGCCAAGAAGGAACTGTCCTTGATCGCTGTGACAGGATTGACTCGCTGGAGACTCCTCTCTCGGGAGCATCCACGCGTCCCCGAGGGGGCTG
>NW_010560418.1:0-581 GCF_000687285.1 Phaethon lepturus | reverse complement strand
TCCTCTCATCAGCATCACGGCGAGAAATTTTACAGCCGCTCTTTCTAGTCCTGCTAATCCTGTTATCCGGGGGGTTATAAATATTAACGCCGCCGGGGCTGGGGATGGGGGACCAGATTAAGGCCTCTCTGAAGTAAGATGTCAGCCAGCCTCTTCCCAGCCCGCCAGCGTCTGGGGCTGCTGGATGAGCTGCACGGAAGAGCCCCGCAAGTGCCGTGCCCAGAGGAGCTGCTGGGCGCCTCGGTGCTGGATTTCGTGGCCGACCTCTCCCTGGGAGCCCCCCAGGCTGCCCCCCGGGCCGGGCCGAGCCTGGGGCTCTGCGAGATCACCTCCGGGCCTCCCTTCGGGGACAGAGCCCTGTCGCTCCGGGAGGAGATGGCCCGGGGACTGCCCCTGGCTGCCTTCGGAGATGGAGATGCCGAAGACGAGGAAGAGGAGGACGAAGAGGAGAGGATGCGCAGCGCTTCCCTCCTGGACAGACCCAGGAGAAAGCGGGTTATCACCTACGCCCAGCGCCAGGCTGCCAACGTACGGGAGAGGAAGAGGATGTTCAACCTCAACGAGGCGTTTGATCAGCTGAG
>NW_010560417.1:0-568 GCF_000687285.1 Phaethon lepturus | reverse complement strand
GACACAGGAGCAGGCGGTCCCCATGTGCCATGAGATGAGCTGGCAGGGAAGATGATCAGCCTGTCTGGGACTCAGGGAAAAAAGAAGAGTTTATCACCTTTGAAAAAAGGGTCAGGCAACTCAAGAAGAGTACAATGATCTTGTTAGGTCATGCAGAGAGAAAATTAGAAAGGCAAAAACCCAGCTAGAACTCAATCTGGCCACTGTCGTAAGAGATAACAAAAAATGTTTTTACAAATATATTAACAACAAAAAGAGAACCAAGGAGAATCTCCATCCTTTATTGGATGCAGAGGGAATATTACCACCAAGGATGAGGAAAAGGCTGAGGTACTTAATGCCTTCTTTGACTCAGTCTTTAATAGCCAGACCAGGTATCCTCAGGGGATTCAGGCCCCTGAGCTAGAAGACAGGGATGGAGAGCACAATAAATTCCTCATAGTCCAGGAGGAAGCAGTTAACCTGCTATGCCACCTGGACAGTCACAAGTCCATGGGGCCTGATGGGATTCAGCCAAGAGTATTGAGGGAACTGGCAGAGGAGCTTACCAAGCCAGTCTCCATCATTT
>NW_010560416.1:8301-10477 GCF_000687285.1 Phaethon lepturus | reverse complement strand
CCGGGGGAGGGGGGTGGAATTTTATTCCACTTGCAATCTGTCACGAACATAAAAACAATCTTGGAGGAGCCTGTTGGCTCGAGACCTTTTGCTCTCGGGAGCCACGGCGCAAGTTGCGCTCGAGGGAAGCTCCTCCGGTCGTTTCGGGGAAGGGACATCAGGGGCTTGTCTCGTTCACCCCCTGCCTGAGGTCACGGTATGACAGCTGGGCAAGGCTCCCAGGGGTTTCAAAAGCCTTCACGTGCACCAACTTGCCTCACAGCACCTTTGCGATGGATGTTTCCTATTCTTGCTGCTCAAAAACCTTCAGAAACGGACAAAAAGACGCCAAGGTACGCAGTGAGACGCTGCGCTAGGCAGCATGCACTTCTTCCTGCCCCCAGCTCCATGCTTTCTCGACGAGGCCCAAATGTTTCTCTTAGCAGAGCATTCAAGGTTTGGTTTTCCGTGCATATTAAAGATCTTTATGTCCATCATACCACTGCTAAAACATGCCACTATCTAGCATTGGCAATATGTTCCTGACTAGCGCTTTAAAGTGTTATAGATAAGTTATGTGATGTTCTCCATCTAAATTAAAATAGATCAAGTTAAACTCAAGGGAAGCTGACAGCTGCACTTTCATTTTATTTCATTCCATTTCCTCTTTATGACCAATTTTACCCTAATAATCGAAACTTCAGCTATAGATCCCTAAGGCACCACGTTGCGTGTAGGACCAGGCTGGCAACTGCCACCAGCCCTCAGATTGCCAGGATTTCAGCTGCCAGACAGTGGCATAAGCAGGGTGATGAACGTCAACACGGCATCTAGAGATCTTTTTCCTCCACTCTTCCTCTTCTCAGCTGGTCTGAACTCTACAGGCATGGAGATACAGGTCTGAAATTTGCCCGATTCTGACATTTGGTGGTGGTGCTAATAGGATCTCAAACTGCCAGCAGCATGGACTTTGCCACATTGAGGTGCATCCAAGTGCTTTGAGGAGACTCTTCCAGTCGACAACCCCAGAAAGGAGGCTGAAAAAACAGCCACTGGCAGTGGACAGACTGGTGCCATTTTGGTCTGTTTCGGTCCCACAGAAGATGGAAACTTGAAGGAGACATACTGTCCCGCAGCAGGCACTTGCCATGACACCGGTGCTGGGACCCAGCTCCCGTCCCCCTCCTGCGGAACCAGTGTTAGGGGACAGCCAAACCCCCCAAGGGCTCCCTGGCGTACAGATGCCTCGGGAGACTCCTCTACATGGTTTCAGCTACACCAAGAAAAGGCGTTTAAAACCAAAAAAAGAACACAAATTACAATATTAATCTGCAAAGTGGGAAAGTAATAAAAAGATTCAAGCTTTTTTGTCCCCTTCACCATTAGGTTTCTGGGGCTGGGGAAGACGGATGTGGCTCCTGCTTGCCTGACTGCTTGGCCAGCTGAGCTCCCACCACCTCAGCTCAGCTCGCAGGGCAGGTACAGGCATTTGTACCTCACAGTGCCTCTGCTCTTCAGGGAGCACCATTTTGGTCTTGCTCAAGACTTCACACACTGGGGGTTTTAAAGAGAGACTTGTGCCATACGGCAAAGCCCACAAGCGAGACCTCCTCGCAAAGGCCTGGACCGCTGTGCAGAGCTCCATGGGCTGAACTTTGGCCACGGGTGTTTTAGAAAAGTCGCAGGGTAAAGTTCAAGGAAAGTAGCAAAGCGGCTGCGTGCCTTCCTCTCCTCGCGGCAGAGGAGATTCACGGGGGCCTGCTGCCCACCCCGCTCTGAATGCGAGGAGGTGTGATGGGCATCACCCACTGCTTTCCCTGGCTTGGACGTCACGCCTCACCTGCTCGCTTCCGGGAGTCCTGCACCCCTCCCAGCTATTGCTTCCTCCTCGCACCTTGTTCAGGACAGTAAAGGAAGTAAAGGACAATAAAACGAAACACTGACCTTTCCACGCCACGGACCTTTTCCACCCCTGACATAAATTCATGAGCTTTAATGGGTACATGCCGAAGCGTGGCCTTGGGTTCAGTGATTTAATTCTCTGCTCTTTGCCAAGGCCACCGGCAGGCATGGCAGGTTTGTGCTTGGGGCCTGGGATGCAAGGTATTTTTATGAAAATATGATTTGGACCTTCATGGTTGTGGGGTGTGTGCTCGGCGGTGGGGAGAGGGGGGGAACGGTGCAGGTGGCACCTCAG
>NW_010560416.1:693-8188 GCF_000687285.1 Phaethon lepturus | reverse complement strand
CCGCTTTTTAGCGGGGGGTCGACGCTGAGCCAACCTGCCGGGGACAGCGGGTGCCAGCGTGCCTCAGAAGTGGGCTGTGTGGGTGGCACAAGCGCGTTCCCACCCCGCCGACGCACCCGGGGCCCTCTTTCTGGCCCCCACCCCGTTCCTCCCCACCGGGGAGGTCTCCTCCCCACCAGCGCGAGGGTCCCGTCTGCTCCCGAGGGAAAAGCGCCGCCCCTGGGGAAGACCCAAGGCCGCTGCCACCCTCGCTGTCCCTGCCATCGACGTGGGAGACCGGGACCCAGCGTGGCCTGGGTGGGCAGGGGCTCATTGTCAGGATGTGCCTCGGGCACGGCGCCTTTGCCCAGCCCTGCTTTCTGACCGCAGAAAGAAAACATTTGCCCAGACACAGCCCGGCCCCCTTGCCACGTTGAAAGCCTGGCTGCCGACAGCTTAAAGGGGGTCATGCAATACCTCCCCAGCGGGATGCAGAGGACAAGACTGGGAGACCAGTTAAACGAGGCTGGTTTTTAGAGCCTTGCTGAAATCCGCCCTCATAAAAGGGGGCTGTCTGGAAAACCTGCTCATCCAAGGAGTCTCCCTGTGAAGAAGGGAGGCTTGCCAGGCCTGCCACCGCCGCTGCTCGCACGCAGCCAGGCGCCGCACAGAGCCGGTGCTCAAGCCCGGGCAGCAGCAAGCAGCTTGGTAAAACAAAGGGAAGATGAATAACACTGCGGGCAAGCGATCCCTGCCGAGCAGGATTCGCAAGAGCTCCAGAGCCCCGCGCACCGTGGGGTAGATCCCCGTGGCACTGCGTGCCCCCAGGGAGCGCTGCCAGCGCAGGCGACCATCCCTGCCATCTGCTCCGGGAGCAAAGGGCGCCCCGGAGGGAGCAGGGAATTCAGGCACGGTGGTCAAGGAGGTATTTCCCAGTTGGTACAAGGTCCAGAGGTATCCTGGATACTTCCTGACAAGCTAGGATGGGTCTAAGGGCTGTCTTATCCTTCCCTCTGGGACAACAGGTTTTTAGTGATCATCAAATGGGGCTGTCCTTTTTCTTGAGTGTCTGTGCTGAGCTCTGTACTGTCCTGCTTATGGTCTGGGGCTTGACTGGAGTCGGTACCCATCCTAAGTCAGCAGGGAATAGTTCAGCTTTGCCTGTCCAGAGATATCTCTTTCTTTATACAATGCAGAGGGCTTCTCCTAGCTTGCATAATCCAGGTAGCTCTGGGGTGGTGACAGAAGCTGACAGGCACCAACAGATCCCCTTATTTCTCCCCCTGTCCTTCTAGCTAAAAAGCTCAACACTTCCAGACCCATATGCCCTTGTGCACCCTTGTTGTGTAGCAAGAGGACAGGCAGGATGGCCTGAGGGCAATTTTAAGCAGAAGGTCTAAGATGAAAGAGACCAAGAAAACACTATTCTGTCTTCTGCCCCTGAAGGTCAACCAAACACACGGGTTCTTGAAGACTACCCCCGTTCTGAGAAGAAACGGATTATTAGTTTAGAGGCTCTCTCAGCTAGAGTCTTCATTCATAAAAACCCCAAGCCTTCTTCCCTGAACCCAGGAGGACTTGTACGACAGCAGCAGGTATCTTTGCTCAGAGCCAGCCTGCTCCAAGTAGCACTTGTACCCCAAAACGCTCACTGGGTTTTTTCTCTGCCTTCTCTCTCGGCTTCTCTGCCCTTACCTGTCTGCAGCCAAGTGTCTGGGATGGGGCGGTTACTGTTTCATAGAGGAAGGCGATGGTCCTGCCTGCCCTGCATCCTTGGATTTAGCAGGACTCAGCCCCCCCTCCCACGCCTGCCCTCTCAGCCACCTCCTTGTTCCTGAAGGAACTCAAAATGACAAGGCTCTAATAACCCCGCCACACAGAGAATGAGGGAAAATCATTTAAGAAGTTATGAATGACACATTCTTACTTAACCTGTAATTACACAGTACACTTCAGTAAGGTATTTTCCTATCGCTAAGCCCAAACATTTGTACTCCCCTTTCTCATGGTTTTCTGCTCCTCGATTCCCTTCAGCTGCTCAGAGTGCTCTCGAGGCGCGTTCAGCGTGCCTGCAGCCTGCCTGCAAGTCTCTGCTCTAGTGGGGAGGAAGAGGGCTTGTGCTTCAGCTTCTCCAGCCTTGGCTTTTCACAACTACATTTGCAGTGAGGGAAGAGCAGAGGAAGAGCGAAACCCTCAAGTTTTGTTTCCCCAGTATGTTTTTCCCTAGGACATTTTCTAATGGGCCTCGTGGTAGCATGGGATTTTGTTTCAGGACCCCACTGTGCTCTGTATACCACCATAAATATCCAGGTCAGTACTGCCTGCCCTTATACAGCAAGTCCTACAGTGTTGCTCTAGGCTTATCCTTTTTAAGATTCTCACTCTGTTTTTTCTAAGACTGTAAAATACCCCAGATTTCCATGTTAAAAAAAAAAAAGGAACATGTGCTTCGATGCGTGATCCAAAACTCTTTGTTCTTCTTCTGAAACTCCATAAAAAGGCATGCTGGAGTTCTTAGGTTTTCGCCAAAACGGTGAGGAAGTGCTTTGCTACTCCTCAGGCCTTCAAAAGGAGTGGAATATGCTGGGTCTTACCACTTGATGCATTTCTGAGGAGCTAACAAGTTGACTGGAAGAGTCTGCAAAAAAACATCCAACCAACCCTTCAGGCTGTGGTCACATGGAGATGTTTTAGGGATCCCAACCACCTCACAGATCTGCCGAAATGTTCTGGATTCAGTGTTTCTCCCTTGAGCTTTGTGCAATCCTCCCACACCTCCTAGGACTTGGAGGGAGAGGATGTCTTTCACTTGGACATCTGGCACTACTGTCCTAACAGACAAGCTTCAGGGCATTTTGTGAAATAGTCTGCAGCTCCCAGAATCTGCTTCAGACATAAACCCAAGAACATCAGGCAATGCAGCCCATTAATGAAATTACTCTGTCAGATATTATTTGATGGTGTCTCTCTGTGTTTCTGTGGGACCGTTAATTGCAACAGGGGCATTCATGTCCTGCACACATTTTCTACATCTTTCCTGAATCTTGCCCAATGGGATTTTTCTCTTAGCTTAGCTAAGCCTTTTTGGAAGTGTATAGAAAACCAGTATGGATCAAAACATTTGCCAGTTTTAAAATAGTAATAATCTCAGAACTTCCTGCTCCTGGCATCACCTAACAAGGTGCTCTACAGGTTGTTTCCATGCACTGTAACTTTTATGCAGTATTTCACCTTTCACTCCAAACTTTCTCATCATGACCAGAATGCTTTCCTGGTACTCCAAAGATACACTTCATTGTGCTCCAAAGGTATACCTCATTCCAGGACAGTTGAGTTTCGGAGCTCATTTTCCAGTTGTATGTTACTGGGATCCTTTCTGTGATGCACCTTCCACTGTGGACTGGTTCGGGACCCCACACTCCCTCCTGGGCATTGCCCTCCCTCGGTTCTCTTGGGTGAACTAGAAGCATTTGCACATCTACAAGTTGTAAGAGAGGAAACGAGCATCTCCTCCACTGCGTTCATCCCCTTGAAGAATCAACTCTTCCATTTTGCATCCATGACGTTGTTTGCACTGAGCCCCGCTGCTGTCTGGACTAGGACATAAATACTCCATTTATGCCCAGACATGTAGTTAACTGTGCAGTTGCAAAATTGCCATTTTCCTTAATACTCGGACAGATTGCATTTGGGATACCTAGGCCCGCAGAGTGAGCTATTGCAGGGATGCACGGCCTACCCTTACTATAGTGTTCCTCCTGTGCAAATACTGACAAAACTTATCAGTAAATTTAACCGCTGGGAAGAATTGCACCAGTTAAAACTGCTAAATCTCATCCTGTTGGCCACTGAAATGCTCTCCCTCTGTCACTTTGCCTCTGCGAGGTTTTGCAATGTTAGCCAATCTACAAACAAACCTTCTGTAATAGGAGCAGAGTCCTACCGACCTGCACCTCCGCGCTCGGCTGGGGAGAGGGCCAGCTCCATGCAGTCTCAGTTTTGTTTTTTTCAGTGGAAATTCCCCATCACCAGTTGTGTCGCAGACATAAGTTACCTGCTTTTGGAACAACTCCCTTTCCTTTGGGACCCGTTACAGACTGTCAGCCTTGAACTTATCGCAAGCCATGTGTAATTGCACCTACCACTTCTTGTTCAAAGGTCTCAGCATGCACCCATAAATAGCCTAAGGACAACAGACCTCTTGAAAGGCTAAGGCCACCCAAGGCCTCCTGTTGGCGTGGCGTGCCATACCTTCCCCACCAGCGTCCCCAGTGTAGCTGGTGTGTTACGTAAGACCCTGACCATCACTAAATTGCCAGATCAGGCTTCAACCGAGAAAGGAATTTTTCCCACCTTTCATCTTTCTGCTTCTGCCTGTCAATAAATGTCTTTCAGATCTATTGCGAATGACCAAACTGAACCCAATGGTATCATCCAAGGTATCTTCATTCACAGACAAGAGCTTCTCTTCAGTGACTTCAGAGGGGGGACATAGCGGGAGGGTTGTTTTACTTGTTCCTGGTTGCTGCTCCTGGAAAACATCCAGTAGACCGATGGGGATCATTTCTGTCTCACATCCACAAGATCTGACTGATCTGTTGGGTATGAGCCTCTGAAGGCCCCAGGTCTCCAGGCAGGTTTCAGACCCTACCATCACTCAGGGCTGGAATTGACCTCTGAGTGGAGCCACCTTTATTTTTTACTGCCCTGGGAGGCAGGACAGCTTTTCGTTGCAGACCAGCTACCTGCAAATAGTTTGCTTCACTTGAAACGCGTCTTTAAGGGGAATTTCCAAACTGACAGGGTAAGGCCCAACTCCTGGTGTTTAGCACACAGTTACAGCCACAGGGCACTGAGGACAACATCATGCCTGACTTTTTTGCTCCAGTGCCCCTTTCCCAGTGTCTACGCTCTCCTGTCACCACTATCTATTTCAAGATGATTAGCTTGGCCACCATTAGCCCAAGTGTCAGCCTAGCATGGCTGGTCTGATAGACTTTGGGCCATCTCTGTTAATATCACCCATTCCACATGGCCTAGGAGTGACTCTATGACCAATGTCCCCCTTGTGTTTCTGTAACTGTCCTGCACAAAAATGTGGTCTTGACTCTGCCCCCCAAGCTGGATCTACCCCACTTCCCCATTTTGCAACACCGCGAAGGCTTCATTGCACGTCTTGTCTTGGCCCACCACCTTCCCATAGTCAGGTTATTTTATTTCTGCTTCTGAATTCAGCTGCATTTTTGCATGGCCGCTGTCTCTCTCATTTTACATACATTAGGTATGTGTGGCACTCTCTGAAAGAGAAAGTTCTCTTTTCTTCTCTCTGTGTTAGCCACAGAGCTGCATTGACAGGACTCCTGGTGACTGACCAATTTCTCACCAGTGTCTGCCTTCTGGCCCAATGCACTGCTGCAGCCCATGATTTAAGCACCTTGGCAAATTCCTCTGCCCCTCACGGCGTCTTTGGCTTCCCATTAAACACAGAGATACCGTTCCTGGCTCAGGAAGTCTCTGCACTGCAGGCCACCGGGACCTGGGAGGCTGGCTGGGGAGCTTTCGTTAAGGGCATACTCTGTTCTTCTGCTCCTCCTGAGGCATCTCCTGCTGGACTCCGGGTCAGCTGGAACTTTCTTCTGACCCAGCTCAGGTTTTTATGTGCTCTCCTTAAATTTTTTTTCCCCTGGTCTCAATCTGGTCATCCCATAATTGAAAATCTATTAATAGGTCTATGTCCAATTTACCCTGGAAGTCTTCAGTAATATCTTGTTATTCAACCAAAATGATCCAGATCCTTCAGCTGAATTCTCTTTGTCCCCCACTTCGTAGCACAGGCCTGACCAGCTCTTTCTGATTTGATGGTTGATTCTAGTCATACAGCCAGCCTAGATAACTCAATCTCTTTTTTTTGACCAAAGGCAAGTCCTCACTGCCCTAAGAGCTGAAGCCATCAAGTTGGCTCCTAGGCACTCTCTTTCAGAGCCGTTCCCTTCATAACGCCGTGGTTATGGACTGAGTTGAATAAACCTCCCAAATTGCAAAGACCGTGGCTTTTGCACTGATTCAGCTGGGACAGACAGTCTGATTCCTTCCTCCTGAAGACTGAAAATGGTGGCGAGTGTTTGGTAGTAGGCGGTGTTCTGGCTAACCCTTGTCTACAGCAGGAGGCTGTTTTTTTCCTGTGGTGACCTGCAAACCTTTGATTTCCTTTTCTGAGTGATTTTTTTCAGTTTCTTAACTCTTTGCTGTGGTTCGTCTTGGCCTGTAAATTGGCCAAAGCTTTTCTTGTGCCTCTTATTTTCTGGAAAACATTCTTTTCCATGATAGTCATGCTGCTGATCACCTCTTTGATCCATCTTGCCATTTTAAACTGGGAATCTTCCAGGAGAATTTCGCACTCTCTCTGGACAGTGAAGCCTTTTATCCTCGTCTGCAGGTGACCTCTTATAAACTTCTCTTAGAAGTTTCCAGATGTTGCTTGAACTCCTTTTGCAAAGTCTCCAGCTGTCTCGGCTCATGTTTTGCATCTTTTGGTCATTTTCGATTTCCGTTCCCACTTGGTTCCAGAGGCATCCCAGAAGTAGGACTTCTCCTCCTAGAAGTTGAACTCTAACTCTGGACATTGTTTCAATAATTTGAAGATTTGCAGGTTGTTCCAGAGAGGATGAAGCTGTCAGAGATGCTCCAGAAATGCTCCACGATGAGGTGCTCTAAACATGCTTGCCCCACCCTATATATCAGCTAGAGAAACCATGCAGGGCCCTGCTTTTGTGTGCATGGGAGGAATCAGCTGGAGGAAACTGTCTTTTCTGTCAGAGTTCAAGCTCACTTTGACTCAGTGCTCCCCCAAAAGGTCTCCATGTGCTTTATCTTGGGGTTAAGCTCCTTCGTTTATTTGGGCTGTACCTCCAGTTGTCTGGATGCTTTCTCAAAGACCAGTCACAAAATCACAGAATCATTAAGGTTGGAAAAGACCTTTAAGATCACCAAGTCCAACCATCAACCCAACACCACCATGTCCCAAAGTGCCACGTCTACATGTTTTTTGAACACCTCCAGTGATGGTGACTCCACCACCTCCCTGGGCAGCCTGTTCCAATGTTTGACCACTCTCTCAGTAAGGAAATTTTTCCTGATATCCAGTCTAAACCTCCCCTGGTACAACTTGAGGCCATTTCCTGTCATCCTATTGCTGGTTACTTGGGAGAAGAGACCAACACCCACCTCACCACAACCCCCTTTCAGGTAGTTGTAGAGAGCAATAAGGTCTCCCCTCAGCCTCCTCTTCTCCAGACTGAACAACCTCAGTTCCCTCAGCCGCTCCTCGTTCTCCAGACCCCTCACCAGACTTCATTACCCTTCAGTCCAGCCAGGAGGAGAGGAATTTCACACCGAAGGTTCTTCTTTCTCTCCACTGACCAGCAAAAGAGCCTGTAGCTCCATCTTAGATGTCCAGCGTGGATGCCTAACTTGGGGCAACCAATGCCACCCTACACGGCTAGCTACGGCTGGCACA
>NW_010560416.1:0-520 GCF_000687285.1 Phaethon lepturus | reverse complement strand
CCCCCCAGCCGCAACAACATCCTCCCAACAGCCTCCGGCATAGTCCACAGACCTCTCCTTCTGACACCCGCAAATAACACTCGTGGGCACGCGGCGTACGCTTACGTTGTTTATTTTTAGCCCCCACTGTGAAAATGCCATCGGGTTAACAGCTAAATAGGGCTGCCGTGCCCCTCGCTCTGCCCGCTGAGCGGGAGCCTCCAACGCCTCACCACAGCCTTCGCCGCTCCTAGAACCTGCTTCGCACTTTACACGGGGGCAGCGTGGTTGCGGCAGCCCCCCCCCGCCCCCCCGCACGTAAAAATCACGAGTTACCCTCCTGATAAGATTACCCGCAAAGCACGGTCGTGAGGAGGAAGGAATGCTGCGAGGCTCTCGCCTCTCTTTTGGCTGGCGGGGAGTGCTCTCTCTTTATTGGGGGTTAATTCCACAGCACGTGGGGACGGGGCCGCTGCACACACCCCACGCGCGCGCACACGCATACACACACACTGCACACCCCGCACGTTGCAGGGCCGCA
>NW_010560415.1:3963-4351 GCF_000687285.1 Phaethon lepturus | reverse complement strand
CCAAGGAGAATCTCCATCCCTTACTGGATGCCGAGGGGGAACACTGTCACCAAGAATGAGGAAAAGGCTGAGGTACTTAATGCCTTCCTTGCCTCAGTCTTTAACAGTCACACCAGTTTTCCTCAGGGTATTCAGCCCCCTTGAGCTGGAAGACAGGGACGGAGAGCAGAAGAAACCCCCCATAATCCAAGAGGAAGAAGTTAACGACCTGCTATGCCACCTGGACACTCACAAGTCTATGGGGCCTGATGGGATCCACTCAAGAGTACTGAGGGAGATGAGGGATGAGCTCTCCAAGCCACTCTCCCTCATTTATCAGCAGTCCTGGTTAACAGGGGAGGTCCCAGGCGACTGGAGGCTTGCCAGTGTGACACCCATCTAGAAGAAA
>NW_010560415.1:0-2897 GCF_000687285.1 Phaethon lepturus | reverse complement strand
ATAGACAGTTAAGACAGATGGAGCCCAATGTCATGGACTAAATGAACTCAATGGACATTTTAGAGGAATGGCCCATAAACTGAGGGAATGATATATGTGTGTATATATCAAAATACAGGAAAAGTGGTAGTGATATTTGGAATGTATTGGAAAGTGTGGGACCTGGGCATGACGTAGATGGTATAGAATAAGGGCTGGATATTGTCCTTGTTTTGGCTGGGATAGAGTTAATTTCCTTCACAGTAGCTGATATAGTGCTGTGTGTTTGATTTGGGATGAAAATAATGTTGATAACATACTGATGTTTTCAGTTGTTGCTAAGCAGTCAAGGACTGTTCAGATTTTTCAGTCGTTGCTAAGTAGTCAAGGACAGTCCAGCTTCACTTGCTGGCCTGCTAGCAAGAAGGCTGGGGGTGCATGGGAAGCTGTGAGGGGACACAGCCAGGACAGCTGACCCAGGCTGGCCAAAGGGATATTCCATACCGTATGACATCATGCTCAGTATATAAACTGGGCGTGTTGGCCAGGGAGGTGCCACAGCTCAGGAACTAACTGGGCATTGGTCAGCGGGTGGTGAGCAGTTGTGCTGTGCATCACTTGTTTTGTATATTCGTTTATCATTATTATTATTATTTCAGTATTATTATTCATTTTTATTTTTTTTTCCTCCTGTCCTATTGAACTGTCTTTATCTCAACCCATGAATTCTACCCTTTCTTTTTTTCGATGCTCTCCCCATCCTGCTGGGCAGGTTAGCTACCTGCCGGGTTAAACCACAACACATAGAATAATTCAGTTTGAAAGGGACCTCAGGAAGAAGCAATGTACATGTACAAATTCAAGCATTCTTATGGATGTTTTAACCAGAACAGTTTAATTTGGCAACTTTATATACCTGTTACACTTAGCTAAAGAGTTCTGAAATTTGATAGGCAGAAGTTCTAATGCTAGTTAACAGGATTTTTATTTAATGGATGCTTATATTCATGACATTTGAAAAAAATCACAGAATGGTGGAATACACCAATTAAAATAAGGCTTTTAAATTCTGTCATAAAACAAGACTGAAGACTTGATAAATAGTGTTTGGGGTTTTTTTGTGAATAAAAATATTTTAGGAGTTTTCTTTAAAGACTGTGGTATACTTATAGCTTATTTATTTCTGTACTCCTTTTAGTAGATTTGCTGTGGGAGTTATTTTATTTGGCATATAATCAATCTTTTTATGATAATTCTCCGAGGTAAACCTGAATGTTAGTTTTAAATTTAGGTCCTCTTACAATATTCTCTTTCTATCAATCTGTTTCATACACTGCAGTTTTAATTTTTACATTTTAATAATATTTTCATTTGCTGCTCCTAGGGGAAACAGTCTGCTAATCTGGAGTATTCCTTAGCTGCAGTACCTTAATAAATAAATTAATTTAATTTATTTTGGTCTTTGATGAAACCAGGGTTTGACTTTTGTATTTTTACACACAGTTTCAATATCTCAAAACATCTTGTTTAATAATAATAAAAAAAATACTCAAGACTGTAGAAGACAGCATTGTAAAAATGCTTTCATCTTTTGATAGGCAAAACAAAGAAGGTGGTAAGAAATCAGAAGTTAAGAGGATGGAGAAGAAGAAAGGTTAGTTTAAAGAATATTAGATATTCTTTTTTTATATATATATACACACAGAATATATAAATACACAATATTTTTTACTATCTTAATCTTTTAAAAAGAAATACATATCTAGACTTACTGCTGAGGGGTTTTTGGGATCTCAGTCAAAGATGTTTGAGCTGTGATTACTTCATTCAGATCTTTGAAGCAGTGTATTCTTGTTTTAGGCCTTCTACATTCTTTCCTTCAGCAGTGTGTTAGAACTGGTCTTCAGTATTCTCATCTTATTGTCATCCTAGTTTTTAAACCTTTTATATGTTCTCCATTCATCAGCATATGAAATCAAAGGTTCTGTTTCTTTGAACTGAATCACTTTAGTTCTTTATCTTCACAACTAATTGTCTGTTCCATCATAGCATAATAATCAGAGGGGACATCTTGCAAATAATCAGATGGTATCCTTTTCCAGGGGAGGGGCTTAGATTTGGGATAGTTACTGAGTTCTTGTCCACCGGACCAGACTTCCAAACCAACCTTTACAATAAGAAGTCATTCCCTTCTTAGTGTCCCTACCCTTCTTAGATATGTCTTAAGGTCAGTTCAAACTACTGCCTTCAGGCTCCACCTATCTTTTGTTATATAGTAAAAATCCAGTGGTTTAAACTGGAACCAATTCCAGTGTTAGCAGGAGGAGAGGTTTTTATATAAATGTGTCCAAGACAGATGGGACAAACAAAATAAGCAGTTTGCCTGCGATATTACTTAGTACGTATACCACTTATATACTGACCTTGGCTGGCTGCCAGACCCCCAAGCAGCTGCTCTCTCACTCTCCCTCAACAGGATGGGGGAGAAAATAAGACAGAAAAGCTCACGGGTCTTGACTTGAGTTCCCCAGACTTGAGTTGTGGAAAATTATTTTAAGTTATTGCCAATTAAAAATAGAGCAGGATGGTGAAAAACAAAGACAAAAACTAAACCACCTTCCCGCCACCCCCACTTCTTCCCAGGTTCAACTTCACTCTTTCATTCCCAACTCTTCTGTTCCCCCACCCCCCACCCCTAGCAGCACAGCAGGGATGGAGAAAGAGGGGTTGAGGTCAGCTGGTAACAGTTCATCTCTGCTGCTCCTTCCTCCTCACACTTTTCCCTGCTCCAGCATTGGTCCTTCCCATGGGCTGCAGTTCCTGTCAGGAGCCTGCTCCAGCTTGGGCTCTCCACAGGCTGCAGGGTGGATACTTGCTCTGGCATGGTCCTCTCCACGGGCTGCAGGGGAATCTCTGCT
>NW_010560414.1:0-244 GCF_000687285.1 Phaethon lepturus | reverse complement strand
AGCGTCCAGCAGTGAAACCCCACCCCGGGCGGGCGCTTGAGCTGGCCCCGCCAGCCCTTATAAGCACAGGTGCACCCAGGTGTAAGCCGATCCCCCAAGGGCTGTAAGCGGCGACGGGTGACGGCGACGGTTTCGGTCCGTGGGTTCTTCTCCACCATCGCCCGGAGTGCGACAGCGAACCGGCCACCATGTCGATGGGGTTGGAGATCGGCGGGGGGGGGCTGGCCGGGCGGGGGGGGGGTGG
>NW_010560413.1:746-21677 GCF_000687285.1 Phaethon lepturus | reverse complement strand
CTGCGGAGCCGCCGCGGGGCTGCGACGCTCAGAGAGGCCAAAGCACCGTGGGGCGTGAGAGAGGGCGGAGGAGGCAGCGAGCAGAGACGGGGGAGCTGCTGTTGCCAGGTGGGGCCCGGGGCCCGGACTTCATCTGGACGGCTCGCAGGCTTAGCAGCCAGGCACAAAGACAGCATGGCAGACCCATCGAAGGGAAGCGAATGCTGGGCGTTAGAGAGCAGGCCAGAGCCGCGCGGCCTGCACCGCGGAAAAGGCGTTAGGAAGAAAGTTTCTGAGCAGGTTTCCGAGCCAAAGCAGATCGTCTCGGAACAATTTACTCTTCGTTTACTGTTGTTCTCCTACCTGGGGAAGGCAGGGTTGGTGGTTTTTTTTTTCCCCCGCAAAGAAAAAGTACCCCGGGAGGACCTCGCTGGTACTGTGGCCAGTTCTTCAGCAACGTTGGGCAGAAGGCAATGCTTGTGGCACAGCAAAAGGCGCGGTCGCTCAACATCACTGAAAAGCAGAGTAGCCCTTCCCTTCGTGCATGCCTCAAGAATGATAGCTGTAATTGGGTTTCTGCAATTCTGGAACGGAAAACAGAAGACTGGCACTGCCGTGACTGGCACTGACCACGGCCCCCCTCCCCACAAACACGGCTGCCACAGCAGCGGGTTACTGCCACAGCAGCGGTTTAACAAGAACTAAAGGCTTTTTGATGACCGTTTGTAAAAAATAAACAAATCAATAATTCCCTCTCAGCTGCAGACCTTGGATGAGTTCTCCTCACCCTCCTGGCTGCTAATGGAAGGCAGCAGCACGGCTGGAGGGACACCATGCCATTAAAAAGTTATCTTTCAGAAATAACCTGTCTTCCCCCAAAACAGCCCCTTCGATTATTCAGAATGGCTTCAGCATCAAGGCTGTTTCCAAATGTTTTTCCACATTTGCCGTCTCGTACTTCATTTCACTACACGGGACAATTTCTTAGCACTTAGTATTTGGCATTAGTCATCACATAATTTGTCTTGCCAAAGACTGACAAGGAAAAGAAATGGAGTTGTAGGAAATGGCCTGCACCCAGCCTAGCCCCTACTGATGGTGGGGCCAGGAATGGCTGGGAAAGCTGGACACCCACCCTGCAGCCTGGTATCACAAGGTGGTTGGGATCCTTGAGGGGAAAAAAGTAAAAATCTCTGGAAAATGCTGATGGAATTTTACAAAACTGTTTCCAAAGCACAGATCATCCTTTGATTGAAACTGCCAAATTCCTCCAGCAGTCACCTTCAGGGCCTCCAGCCTCCAGAGACAACTTCAGAGGGTGGGTCATCCACAATTAGGATATCTGAAGCCCTCCTGTGGGTCACAGGGGACAGGAGCCCCAGCTTAAGGGCACTCCAGTCAACTCAAACACAGAGTACCAGTTTTTAAGAAAGAAAGAAAAAAAAATCTTCTGGCTGAAATTACTCAGCATGAATTTTTTGCTTTCCTGAATCAGGATGAAAACTTTCTGCGAGTCTCAAAGTATCAACCCGCTGTAGGAGCCTGCGAGTAACATGCGAAGAGCATCTCTTCCATCCTCATGCTTCGGCTGCGCACGTCGAATGAAGCCAGACAATGTCTCATTGCTGGAGATGAACTGAAACAGCTTTTGGGGAAATGACCTCTTGTTTTGAGGTCTCTTCAGGGGGAGGAAGGCTCAGGGGAGAGAGGCTACAGAATGGGAGGTCTTGGGAGCAAGAGCCTTTGGGAAAGTCTGAAATTCCCCTTGGGACTGTTAGAAAATCACCCCCTGCTGTTGCTCTCTGTGGGCTTTAGAATGAGATTTCAATAAACTCTGTTAATTTACTATAAAACCCCATCAACTGCATTCGCATTAAATCCTATAGCACTTTCGCAGACAGCTCCAGGGAACGGTAACCTGGACTTTTGCCAAACAAAGAAACTCTGCAAGTGAGACTTTCCAGTAGAGCTGGTTCATATACCATCAGGCTGGACAAGACCAATTCTTCCCCTGCCCAGCCCCTCCTGTATTCTAAGCCAAAGACATTCATCCGTTTTCTCTGCCAGGGCTCACCTGACATCCCACCAGCTATCATCTTTGCACAGGTCTATTTGAACAGTATAGGGAGGTCTTGCTTTAAACTGGGTGAGCATTTCTTCATTACAGATTCAGCAGACAAGACACTCTCGCCCACCCACCTCGCAGGGAAGGAGGAATCTCTGTGGTTCTGATAGACCCGCCTTTCCCATGGTAAATCCCAACACCTTCATGGAACAGAGCCGAGAGCAACCAGCTAGCCAGAGGACAGTGACCATGGAGGAGCCCACTCGGTGCCGTCAGTCCAGCGTCGGTCTGCACTGCAGCGCATGGGGAGCTGTGGTAGATCCATCTGAGCTAATTTTAAACCATCCGGCTTGGGTGTCAGTGCAGCTGGAGCAGGAGGAGTTTCAGTGGGGACTGTGGGAGCCAGTGAGGAAGACTAAGAGGAAGATGACTAACCTTTGCTGAGGACCAAAGTGCCCTAACGCCCTGCTTACACTCCGCATGTTAACCAGTTAAAGCCTTTGTGACAGTAGGGTATAGGCAGGCTCTCTATTTCACTGCCCAGAAGGGGTGAGGTTCTGAGGCTGTCGCCTTGCATGGCACCAGGATTTTGTACCCCAGGTAGTGTGGCTAACTGTTAAGCTGTGTTTTCAGATAATGCTTTTGCTGTATTTTAAAAGGCAACCAATTTTCTTTCTAGGTGTTTTGTTTTTTCTTCCTGCATCTGCGCTTCTAGTTATTTCTATCCTCTCTCTCACCATCTTTAGCCTACCTTATAATAACTTGCAAATTACAGGAGTTGGAGGTGGCAGAAGCATCATCTTTTGCTGCTTTTCATACCAAGTGTCATAAGTCCACCTAAGCAAACGCAGCGCTGACCGCATGCATCTTAGCAAGCCCTGCCCTGCGCGCCAGGAGGCTCTGTCCAGGTTCTCGGTGGGGAAGGAGTTAATATGTTTGTCTTGCACAGGCGAGATTGAAGCCAGACTGGGCTCAGCTGGAGAGAATCACTTTATCAGGAGAGGTTATGAGAAAAAGAAACTCTTAAAAGACTCGCTAGCAGAGTGTAGAGCTGGTGGGGAGTTGTGTTGTCCAGAGCTGGGAGCGGGTGCTCGTTATGATCTCTTCTGGGGGCAGATTTCAGTGCTTGGTGTTCACCATTACCGCTGGGGTTTTGAGGGCAGAGTGGCACAGGGAAGGGACTTTGCAGCCATGCGAGACTTTTGATGTTGTTCTGGTCGAGGCTGAAAACCTCCATGTTCTTCATACAACAGTATTCCCAAATCAGAAGTGATTTTTTTTAAAATTATTTGATAAAATGTGAAGATTTTGTTCAAAGAGTTAATGAAATGCTTGTGTTGTGGGTCAATCTGCAGGTTTAGTTTCGAATCAACAAAAAAAGGAAACATCTGGGATCATGTAAATACCATTTGATTTTTATTTCTTAAACTTTTCCTTTCTTTCTGGTGTGATATGGGTGCGCGGTTGTTCTGCTAAGCAGAGGCTTCTTTTGCTTTTCTAATCTAGAAAAATTAGAAGTTTAAATATAGGTTAAAAAAAAATCACTTCTTGGACTTGAGAAAAAGAGTTCACACCGAGCGAGACCGAAGCTGCAGGCAGAGTGCAGTCCAGATTACCAGCCTCTCCAGCAGATCCAGATGGAAAACCCAGACCCCAACACAGACTGTCCCTTCCCAGGGCGAGCACTGGTCCATGAACTTTCTGCCAGAAAACCCACCATCCTACTTGCAGCCCATGATCTCTCCAAGTCTCCTTGCCCATGGTCTCTCCTTGCAGCTTCTATTTAGTCACCCGAAAATGATCCTGTCTTATCTCTTGTCACATAACACAATGGTCCCAGCACTTGAAGGTTGTCACCAATCACCATCTTCAAACCTCACTCTTTATATGTAGGATCAGGCTCTCATGCACTAGTTGGTTGGTTTTTGGATTAATTGTATGACTGTTACTTTGGGACTGTTGTGCCATTGCTGTTCACTTCCCTCTCCTCCTTTTTCCTGACATGCCAAAAAAAAAAAAAAAAGGAGCTTAAACATATTTTGCGGTTAAACCACTTTTTTTCATGTCGGCTGGTTCCCACTGGGCTGAAAAGCAATAAAAAGTCAGGAAGAAGTATGGGCTCCCCTCTCAGCTTTGTCATATGGATGAATAGCACAGTAAAAAGCGCTGAATGCTATCGGTTAAAACGAACTCGCTGCTCTTCCAAGTACATTTTGCAATGCTCTGATGCAAAGGGGTGGGGGATCGGATGGTGAAAAACCTCTCCCAGAGATGGATCCTTTGTCGGGCTAAAGATTTTTGCATTAAAAAGAAATTCTGGTTATAATCACTCTACCCACAGCAGCATTTTCAGTCCTCCCTCCCTCTGCCCTCACCCCCCCCAATTTTCTGTGGCACTGAAATAAATCTCAAGGTAATGTAACTTGCAGCAAGGCTATCTTTGAGCATCTTGGAGGCTCTGTCAATAAAAGGCCGGGCAAGTAGCGCCGGAGTGCAAAGATCCTCTTATTATCTCACTTCGCAGCCCTTCCTGGGCATTGCTCTCCCTTGTGCTCCTCCTCAGGTCCCTCATCATGCTGATAAGGGGGGAAAAAAAGAAAAGGGGGGGAGGGAATAGCAAAACTAGATGACAAGACCTTGTATTATTTCACGTTTGCATCTGGAAGATGCTTTGGTCTGGAATGTTAATATCTAATTGCAGATAAAAGTAGACGAGAAAGTGCTGGAGGATTTCCCATTAAGATACTCAGATACTTAGAAATGGTTTCTTACTCGGGTTTTGATCTCCTATTGTCAGGTGTTCGCTTCAGGAGAACGCAGGCTCCGTTGTGTAAGATCCTTTTCCAGCAGCAACAGCCAGACTGGAGTTTTCAATAAAACGGGTTTTTCTTTTCTCTCTCACTTTCTCTCTCTCCCTCCTCACTTTTTTTGTTTTATTTTATTAGAGTAAAGCCAGCTTCTCAAAAACTAAACCTTTCCAAAGAACATCTCCACCCTGATAAGATGGTTTAGCCTGGCCAAGAGGGATATATGATTAAACCCTCTTACAAGGGGAAAGAGACCTCAGAAGAGCAGGAGATTATCCAGGACCATCAAGTACCTGGTGCTCAAACCACCCTGATGACATGGGGATGACATGGCTGAAAAGGCCACGTCTCTGCCAGGTCAATCAAGAGCAGGGGTTTGAATCTCGGTCTGCCACATCCCCCCAGAGACCCTGACAACCGAATGCTCTGGAGAGGATGAGCTTGTCAATGATCTCAGATTCAGAATGGGATATTAAATTGTACCCAGCTTTATAAGTTGGAGAAGGCATTTTCTGCCCAAACCTACCCAGATACTCTTCCTTCTTTTTCCCTTTTTTTCATTTCCTAGAGATGAAGTCTATATGACCACTTGTTTCTAAGACAACAAGAGTCTTGGACAAGGGCAAATCCGGTTGTTTTATAGACATACCGTTATATGGTGGTGTGGAAAGGGTCTGGCTACAGACTTGCTCCTGTCTGCACAAAGGCTTTAACTTGGGTAGCTATGGCCAGCCTCAACCTACGCAAAAGCAGAGAGCAGCGTGTCCCACGGAGACAATGGGTGGGTCTCAGTGAAGAAGAATTGACACTTTTCCATCACAGTTTTTCTCTCTTGTCTAAATATAGATTTTCACAGATCGGGTTTCACTGGTGGGAAATTAAGTTTGGGGGGTTTTGGTGTCCCCATGCCCCGTCCCATTCCCCCCCCCTCACCCCCGCCAAGGTTTCACTCTGATTGGATTTGGTTCTGCTTCACTGGGGAAATGTTGAGGAAAAATAAAAGAATGGAGTTTTACCCCTTGGTATCCTCATAGGATATTTTTGTGCCCACCCCACCTATCACTACACTGGGCAGCCGGAAAGAGCTTTGGAGAGTTTCTGAATAGAGAGGCACCTCACTGTATCCTGGCACTGGATGCCATACATGACAACCAGTGTGGGAGGAGGTGAAAGGAGTTGACCCTCTCCTTGACAGCCCTTGAAGAGGAGACACCAAAAAGGAGGGATGCAGTGGTGGCCTCAACCACTGTGGAAGGAAATACTGCATTGCAAAACCATGGGCTGAAGGGACCTGTGAAGGGTCCAAGTCCTGCTCAAAGCAGGGCTGCCATGGGTCAGGCTGCTCAGGGCTGGTCCACTTGAGCCCTAAATACTTCCAAGGGTTGGAGCTTCAGCCAAGCTCTATTCAACCACTCTCATGAGTCTTTCCTCGTACCTAGTCGGAATTTCCCTTGCTGCTACTCGTGACTGGTGCTGCTCAACCTTTGCTGCGAGAAGAGTCTGGCTCTGATTGTGCTGAAATTTGGGTGGGAGGAAGGGGCTGACTTGTGGAACTTGGTGCTAAAAAACAACCATGGAGGGCAAGGGCTCCAGAGGATTCAGAGAGTGATAGACAGATAATGAACATCCATAGATAAGCGGATAAAATGCTTACAAGGGATATAATCCCTTCTGTTCCTGGTGATAAGCCAGCTGCTGACTGACAGAGGCAAGGAGGAAAACCCTCTGGGAAGATTATTCCAAACCTGGTGAATTTAAGCCATGGATACTTGCAGAACTGGTTGTGGCAATCATCTCAGAGCCATTAGTGGTTATCTCTGGAAGCACCAGAAGATTGGAAAGGGACAAAAAATGCCTAATTTTTAAATGGGGAAAGTGGGCAGAAGTGGGGAACTATAGACTCAGCAGTTTGAAAACTTGTCTATGAAAAATCCTGATAGAAAGATATGAATATAGTATTTACAGGTATCTGGGAGGTGTCAATGAGAGGAGTCCCAGTGACTATGGATTTGTCAAGGACACTGTTCTTCAACCCCCTCTGTGACAAACTGGAGAAATGGACTGAAAAAAGGAGAGGTTGAGATTCAGCTGGGGCAGACAGAAAGTAATATGCCTAGGGATGATGGACTGCTCAGGTGAGCTAGGCTTCAGCAGAAAAAGATCTAAGGTTTATTTTGTTCCACAAGGTGAACATGAGTCAGGAATATCAAGCTGCTACAAAAATGGCAAACATCATCCCAGGTTGTATAAAAAGGCAGATGATGCAGGAGATCTGCATTAATCCTAGGGGCTGGTGACACCACAGTGGAGCTCCACGACCAGAGGGGTTACCACATGGGAAGGAAGAGGTGGGAGAACGGGGGAGCGATCAGGGAGAAGCAACAGGAATAATGAGAGCTGGAAGAAATGATTTCCAAGGAAAAAAGTAGTCCAGAGAAGAAGGAAAGTGGAACATCAGTTTGGATAATGCAAGGTTCCCTATAGAGCCAGTTATAGAAGGAGAATTTCACAGCAATTGCTTTTCTGCCTGGATCTTGGGTTGGACTGAAAGCTTTAGCCAAAGTCAGTGCCTGGGAAGGGCAGCTCAGAGGAGCCCTGGACGAAGAGATTTCCAGACTTCCCTGGGGGTTGGTGGGTGGGTGTAGACAAAGCTTAGGCTATACCCCGGCTCTGCACCACTGGAAACTGCCCTGCGTGGCCCCCAGCATCTGCTGCTGCACTGCAGCAGGATAGCAGACAGGCTGGGAAAATGTTTAATTCAACGGTTTTCCTTTTGTTAAATGGCTCCTGCTGCCTATGCAGGCCTGATAGGAGTAGGGGGGAGTGCCAGAGCCATGGTCACCCGGGAGGTGACACAGTGGCAGTCTGCTGCGGTGGGGTGACTGAGTCCTTGCCCTTGCCAGCGTCCTGGCCGCTGATGGCTGCTCAGCAGCACAGGACGGGGAGGTTTGAGCAGAAAAGAAAGAACCCTTCCCCTTGGCTTCATCTGCTGCTTTTTGGGGTCTTTTTTTTTATTATTAAAGAAAGAGATCCTCCAGCACCACTCCTGACTGCCACATCCCCCTGGTTTTCTGGGTCAGGAAGTGAAGAGGCACAAAGAGGTGTTCAACAGCCTGGCAGCAAGCCCAAAAGCAGCATCTCCACCAGGGAGCGGCAGATAGCAGGGAAAAGTCCTGTTGGACCATCCCAAATGGACCCCCGAAGTCTGAACAGAGAAGCCTTTGGCCGCAAACGGTCTGCATAGAGCTGACCCATCCTGGAGACCCTCTTTGATGAGTGTCTGGGGGGAAATGCCTTTTTTTTTTCCTTTGCAGAGTCACAGTTTGATAGAGAAATAGGAGCATATAACAGCTACTCAGAGATGGGCAGAAGCCCAGGAGAGGAGCGGAGAGAGGGCCCAGCCTTCCCCTGCTCCTCAGCTGGCTGGCAGGAGCAGCGCCAGACAGCCCTGTGCTGCTTCCAAAAGCCAGGCAGCAGAAAATTATTCATGTCAAGTGAGCACGAAATGGTGTGCAGACAGTCGGCCTCCTATTGTCTGTGTCCTCGGAGCGCTGCCAAGCCCCGGTGCCTTGGCGAAGGCACGGGGAAGGAGCCCAGGTTGGTTGACATCTGCTCTACCCAAGCTACAGCAGAGAAGGAACCTACAGGGCAACATGATGTTCTCCTTCCTTCCCATCCGCGCTTAGGCCGGAGATGTCAGCACGCGCCTCCGTTAGTCCAGAGAAGCTCTGGCCTCCTGGTGGCAACTGGCCATCTCCGGTCATCCGGCAGATTGCTTAGACCTTGATCCCAGCTGCTGGCACTCCACCACAAAACCCACTATGGGTGTTTGTAATCAGCTCTACAGCGGCATGAAATGCAGAAAGGAAAGGCTTTATGGCTTGCAGGGACCTTCTCCTCTCACGCCACTAGGCCAGCAAGCATGAGGCAGACCTTGATCTCACCTGGGAGCATGGTGGAAAACAGGAGAAACCTCTGGCAAGACGCAGAGCCCCTGTGAGAGAGAGAGAGAAGAGCATGGGGGAGGTTTACATTAATTAAGGGAGTAATATCCATACTGACAAAAAAAAGGCTTATAGCACTGTCAATGTATGCTACCCTGACATATGCTAAGTCATCAAAAACATGCCATTTAAAAAATATCCAGCATGCTTGCAGTGACGATATTCACTTGCCCATGTTATACGCATGCTTTACCAAAGAAGACTTTCAGTCTCTTTTAAAGAAATCCAGGAAAGATTCTGCTCTCTTTTCACCCAAGGGCAAGCCTCAGTATCAAAAGAGATAACATCCATGGCTAGAAACCACTGTGTATGTTTATCCAGACTCTAAAGGCCATTTTTATAACTTCAACCTTGGTTTACTTTTCAATGCTCCTATCTTTTTTGCCATGTTTTGGAAAATATGTAAGGATTGGCTATTGGAACATGCAGCTTTGTGCAAAATATTTAGTTGAAGCCCTTAATTGCAAGCTGTAAATGTAGTACTAGTGACAGACTGTAAAGCCAGAAACCATTTGGTCAACACACAACAGCTAACAAGAGTGTTTCAGCAAAGAGAAAACAAAAAAAGCATATAGGACAGTATTTTGGCACAGACATGAGTTTCATTGCAAAAAAAATAAACCTTTCAGAAAATTTAGGAAAAAGAGGAATGTAGGAACGTGTTATCAGATCCATAAGGCATGTGATAAAAATCAGGTTTCCTTTTTTTTATTTATGCAGAAAAAAAATTATCTACTTTAAATCAGCTAAAAGAAGTGATATATTATGCTTACTGAAAGTAATTTTGTCTATAAACACCTTCAAGACTTCAAACAAAAACAAACCGAGAACTGGAAAACAGTCTCTGGAAGATGTTAGCTACTCCTGTTCAACTCATGTTTCCTCTTGTTGCTGTGAAGCTTGGTTGATTCCTTAAATGTTTGAAATGACAAGTTTCTCTTGAGATGTGCAGTTGCGAGTGTTGTGCATCTGTGTACAGCCATTCACAAAATAACTTCCCCGCTGCATTCGCTATATGACTGGTGAGATGCTTTATGTACAACACAGCAAGGTCAGATGATGCTGCAGTCGGTTACTACTATAGCGGTAGCTGAAGCATAGAGTATTTATATTAATTGGGGAATTAGTTATCTGTCAAGAGGCACCTCACTAAACGTTGTTACGAAAAAAGGACAATAACTTCTTTAATGACTGCTCAAGTTTAAAGGCACTCTTTAAGAATTAATTAAATTAAGAAGACTATTTTGAGAGCTGGAAGACTTTTATACATAAAAGTAAGGCTGGTTGGACTTCTTGGAAGCAGAATTTAAGTTACTATTAAACCCTGATGAAACTAAAAGAATGACTCAGAAAATTGAGCGAATAAAGGAAAAACTCTTAAAATACTCTGAGAATTTCCCACCGCGAGAACAAAGGCAATTAGAAGCGTACTGCACAGGCATTCAGCAGATTACATATTCATGAGCTGAAGACATTACCAGGTCCTTCCCCCAACGAAGGGATGACAGCAGCCAATTTTATATTGAATGTCATGTTACCCTTTCCACAAAGCAATAGGATCAAGTGAGGCCTGAAAACTCTGAACTGAGCTAAAAGCCACGCGTGCATCCTGGCCTTTGCTCCGGGCTCCTCACAGGCTCGGTGTGCAAGCACGACAATTTAGCAGAGCGAAGCACAAGAAGGGGCAGCCGCTGCGTGGTCTCTGCCGAGCCATATTTTCACAGATGAGATGAAGCCATGAAATACCACCATGAAATTTTATTTCCATTTTTGAGCTGCTTTAAGAGGATATCGGAATGCCTTTACAATTCACAATATTGAGAACTTCTCTGGTAAACACCAAATTGGTTAGATATGTTTTCTTGCAATTGAGAGACCAGCTAAATTTGTGTCATGGGGCAGGACAGTGTGATTTTATTCAGATGTAAGAAATTTGATGTTCTTTGATATGCCTTTCTAAAGGCAGATCTTGCTATGGTTTCTTTTGAATAAGTGACAAAGATTTGCACTGGCTTCACAGGGTTTGCTTAAGATTATTCACATTTCTTATTACTAGCTGTTTAGATTATCCCTGATATACAAAAATATGATTTACAAGACTCCCCCCATACATATAGACAAGCCATGTCTGCGCCTTGTTTTTTATCTACCATTAAAACAAGATTACAACTCATTTTAGGAAAAAGGTACTTAGATCCCCTCCAAGGGTAAATCCACTCTTGCCATATATAACCTCTGTTACAAAATCTCCTCAGAGAGAAGTACAAGAGGAGACTGTAACTGGAATAATAATAATTTATTGTTTATGGTCTCCTTTAGTTCAGAGTTTGCTTTTGCTTTCTCTGGCAATAAAATAGCCACAAAGTCATTCGCAAAAATTGTTGTCTTTGTTCTTTATTGAGACGACTTTTGAGGATGGAGCGAATAGTGGCATCACACCTTTGAACTGCCAGGAAAGACGATTTTAAAGATGGGGCCTTCCCTGTGCATCTTGCTTTTAGCTTTCAGCAGTTTCTGAGGCAAAGCCCAGCAACTGGAGACATCATCTCTAATGCCGACCAGCCTGAAAGGTCCCTTCCTCCTGGCCCTGGGAGAAGGGGATGCACCTACAGCTTAAAAGACCTTTCCCCACCGTCAGGGTGAATGTCAAGGCGTAACATCACTTGTCGTGTTGGTAGGACCCCCAAATTCAGAGGACAGTGCTACCCAGAGCCCCAGCACTATGCAAAGCCACAGAGACACTGCCGAAGCCTGGCCGTGCCCCGTTATGGGAACGATCGGTCCTTGGGAATGATCAGTCGTCTTCTTCACTGGCGACTGAATTATGGACATCGTCTGCCAAGGAGATGCATGTGTGCCCTCTTCTGTGGTGTCAGGTCTGGGAGAGTTAACGGGCTCTGACAGCCTGACCAGCCCCACCTGTCCCAGCCATCACGGGCTCTATTTAAGCCCAAACCAAGTACTTAAGCCTCTCTTGGCCTGTGTGTGGGGCTGTCTCTTGATCTCTTCTGGCCATGCTGCTCCTCTGTCTCCTGCCACACCAACTGGCCTCCTGGATGGATGTTGGACCTGCCTACAAACCTCCCTGATGCTGTAGGCTCTCAGCAGCTGGCCATGCTGTCCTGCTCAGGTACACTGGCATGTGCTGGGGGCCCCAGCAGCTCCCTCCTGGCCCTGAGGGAGCACCAGCCCTTGTGGCACCTGGATATTGGGGACAGAATTGCCACTTGCATCACTGCTTGTTGACCAGAGTACCTCAGAGGGCTGGGGTGGGCAGGGAGGCAGCAGGCAAGGCAAAATCAGCAGTACTGCAGGCCGTGAGGTGGGGCTGAGTCAGGGTAGGGACCTCCAGGTGGGCTCTTCCTTGCAGGTCAAGGCTGCACAGTGGGGCTGAGCCCTCCAGACCACTTCTTCATGCACAGCCTTTCTCCATGGAGGGATGTGCCCTTCAGTATGTGTCATGGTGAACCTCCAGATGCATTGAGAAGGTTTATCCCAGTGCCACCAGCCCGCCCTGCAAGCTGTCTGTCTGACCAGCACCCTCCTGCTGTGCTCATCCTCCTTAGGCCATGAGGTCTACCAGGTGGCACCAGCTGACCTTGCTTCCTGGGTGCATGGGGCAGAGGAAAGCTTGGCCACACGAGAGCAGTTTCTCAACCTGTTGGCCTGCGTGGCAGCAGCAACAGCTGTGAGAGGTGATTGCTATATTTTTTTTCTGTGCTTGAAGGGGTTTAGAGGAGAAACTCATTGTCTGCAAACCCAGTGTCTACACGTGCTGCAAGACCCTGCTTGTGCCTCACTGCTTTCCTCTCCCTTTGCTCGTCTGTGAGTCGGATGCTCCTCCAGGAGCTGCTGACAGAGCTGATCCCTCCAGAAAGCTGCTGCTCTGGCACCACTGAGCCTCTGCCCCTGCATCCCTGAGGAGGACCGTCCGCACCCCGGCGGAGGGAGCATCTCCCTGCAGCTCCCAGCCCCAGTAGGAGCGGGGTAGGAAGCCTCCGCGGCTCCCTGCTCCGCGCTGTTTGCATTGCTGTGCTGCAAAGGGTGTGCAAACACCCTCTTTGGAGCATGGGGGGCACTTCTTGTGATGGAGCAAGTGGGGCAGGGGCTGCCCTTTGCTCTGTGCTCGTAGATGAGACCCAGCACTAAGGGCTGTTCCACGCGGCACGGGATAAACAGCGGGCGAATGGCATAGATCTGAGCTCCCAGCTTGCGTATCTCATATTCCTAAAAGGTGCCAACAGAGGGCATCCGCTGCCAGGCAGGCAGCCTGCGAATCCCCGCGGCAGCCCCTCCGCCTGGCTCCAGATAAAGAGCATCTCGGGGTTTTTTAACCCTCTCCCACTTGGGCTCAGGTTAAGCTTTGTCAGGGATTATAAGCAGATGGGCTTTTTCAGTGGGTGTTTTTCCTGTGGAGAAAGGAGAAGGAGGGGGGCAAACAATAATCCACAGCGGCAGTCTCTCGGTCAAGGCAGAACTTTGATAATTATTGTCTAAGGGCAGTCTCCACACAGCCTGGCAGAGCAGCAGCCAGGTTCAAAGTGAAGGTGGATGCTCTGTTGTCCTGTGCAGCTGTAAACAAAATCAGAAGCGCTGCTGTGCTAGCACTGGGGGAGAGCAGGGGATTTCATGACAAATGTCCTGGCTTTGGTGGATTTAAATAGTCAGTTTTATTTATAGGTGTTTATTCTTGGTGTTTAATCTCCTTTCATGTCTCTTGTGGACAGTCAAAAAGAAATCGAACTTCTAAAGCCTGCTGCTCCCTCTGGTAGATACATATTGATGTTTAGGCTGTGGAGCAGGCTCACTCTGAGCACACTGTCACTCTTCTTTTTGTTAAGACCTTACCAAAACATCCGAGGTGTTCAAAGAGCAGGCAGCTTGTCCGGTGGCAAGCTTGTGAATCCAGTTTTGACTGGAGCTGCAAAGATCCTGAGGCAAGGGCTGGTGTGAGGGTTTGGGACGGAAGGCATCATACCAGAGGCTTCCTCCCCGCACAAAACCAGCGGAGGGTTAAGAGGTGCAGGAGCTGGGGAACTGTGCCTCTGGGTGGGCTGAAAACAAGGCTCAGTCTGAGCTGGGCAAGGGCTTCGTGTAAAGGGGTGATTCCAAGTGGTGGTTTTTAATGGAAGTAAGGATAGGGCACAAAACAGATAGGATAGTCATCTGTGCTTGGGAAAGCCCTGTCTCTGCCTCATGAAGCTAGAGCTGATCCAAGCTGTACCATGTCTAGCCTGGTCCACTACTATCTGTTCTGGGTCTGGTTTAACTTTTGGTGCAGGAACACCTTTTACCTTCCAAAAAGCACACATTTTCAATGGTGCAGCTTGAAATACATCAACATGATCTTTTCTAAAAAGGGGTTTGCTTGTTTTGATTATTTACCCAGGGTGTCCCAACTGTCCACCAAAAAAAAATCTGCTCTGTACATGTAGGTCATCTCTGCTTCACTTATACATTGAATAAGGGCCAGAAACATGCAGCCAAATTTGATTTATGGACAGCCATAGAGATTTAAGAAATTTATGATTTGATTAATCCATCCCATATATCTTTTTCTTTATTACCGGTAATTCGTGCTATACATCATAGCCTTCTGAGCAGTAACTTGGCTGCCTGATGCATACCAATGTTTTCTAAAGGGTTAAATTCTATCGGGCACCAACCAGACAATAAACTGTTGTGATCTGCTGGTTAAATATGTATTCAGCAGTACTGGAGTCTGACTTACCCAATAGATTTGTTCTGGTTTGCCAAGTGAGTATGTATTTAGGACACGTAGTATGTGCATAAGAATGTTACTGAGGGGTGGTTGGAAAAAGTCTTTGCGAAACATCCTGACGTGCCAGGGTGGCCAAAGCTTGTAGAAAATGAACAGGCACCCGCAGTGCTCCTAAATATATGCTGAGCCTATAGGCAGGATGACCAGTTCGTGTTATGCAGGGGGACTGCCTGGTGACAGCCTTCACTAGCAGGGTGGGGAGCCTTGGCAGCGGGGTTGGCTGCTGAGGACTGGTCCCTGCTGGCAATCATTGTTTTCACTCAGAGGGAGGTGGTGGTTTGGCACAGGGCAGGAAAAGCAAATCAACTAATTAACTCAATGAGGGAATAAAAAAATAACATACCTCAGATTGAGTGAGGATGTGACTTGAGATCGTAGATGCTTCAGCTGCTGGTAAACATGTTTTCTGTGTTTTTTCCTGTAACACTATCAACATTTTAAAATGAGCAGAATATTTCAGAGCGTGTTTAACGAGACAGAAGTACTGGATTTCAATACTGTCAACTCTGGAAAGCAGAAGGCGCGTCCTAAATTGCCTTCAAAATCATAACAATTTTAAAAGTGCAATACTTTCTAATTTCTTTCTGTTTTTCCAGCTACTCTAGATCACCCAGCTCGCCTGCTCCCCTGGGAGCAGGACTGTGAAGAGGAGGAGGAGAGGGGTGACTCTGGGTGCACGGGGGGAGGCAGCGAGCGCACACCTGACAGCCCCGGAGCACATTCCGGGTGCAGGATCCAGGTGTGTGAGCTTGCCCTGCCTGGTCCTGCCGCGGCTGCCTGGGGGCTGGCGGACCCCTCTCCCCCGCCGCCGCAGTCCCCCCCCCCCCCCCGCCGCTGCAGTCCTGGGTCTCGGCTGATGGGGAGCGGGGATGCCAATTAGCCCAAGCCCCAGTGTCATTTTGCAGTGAGGACTCCTGCCTGTCGGGGACCGGTGAGAGCAGAGCATGCCTTTAACAGTGCCTCGGCTCTCTTAAGCTGCCCACAATTTCAGCCAGCCACCTCTTTCAGAAAAGCCCTGCATCTTCATTACCTTCCCCTGGAGCCATCTGGTCCCCCAACCTGACCTTTTTAAAAAAGATTGGTTAAAAAAACTGGAGCAGTCCCTGAACAGAGGACCTTGTGTGTCATGTTTAAGCCCAGAGCAAATTTTTATGTCCAAGCTGTAAAACCTTGAAAATAAAGATTTATAATTGAGATTCTGGCTGAAGCAGAGTGAACAGAGATGGTCTAATTAAATTCTGTGGTGGATATAATTAACCCATTTATTCAGTTATTACCCTTTATACAGCTAACGCAGGTTACACCATCAGCATTTGTTTATGAAGAACCTGTTACCTGGCTGCTTGGCTCGGGCTGCGCGGCTGCCAGGCCCGTCGCGATGCTCTGGAGGGCTGGTGGTTCCGTAGGAGCACATCTGATCTGACGGATTTTTTCAGGAGCCAACCCAGCTCTTGAATGAGTCAGATGAGGAGCAGCAGGGTGGAAAGCAAAGAGACTCTGGTTCTGCTTTGGGCTCTCAGGGAGTGCTGACAGGTGACTTTGATCAACTGTGGTGGTTTGGGAGAAAAGGGGTTTTTGGGGGGTCTTGAGCGGAGTGGCTCTGGTGTCGTACACGCCTGGTGCTCTGGTGCGGAGCACCCACTGTGCGCTGTCGAGGGCTGCCGTAACATCCATGCGACGCGTGGATTTCTGCTTTCTCCCTTGGCGTGGGAATGGCGCATGCAAACCTCTAACAGATAACTACTCGCACATCCTTTGGGAGAGCCTCATCTGACTAAAAGCCCAGCTGGCTTTTCCAGAATGGAGCTGTTCCTTTTCAGCAAAGACTCATTTTACTTCACTTTCTTGCAGTGATCACAAGATAAAAAACAATGAATCAACTAGAGATTATTTTTCATGAAAGTTTAATCAGGCATTGTCCCCTTCCTGTGCCTGTGTGAGCAAATCTTGGTGAGCACGTAGGGCTTGAACATGGAGTAAAAACCATCTGCTTGAGAGGCAAGAAGTGCAGGGAAAATCCTTTGCTCGCTGGCATCTATCTGGGCAGACTGTCCTGCTGCAGATGCACAGCCTGCATGCACAGTCTGCAGTTTAGCCTCTGGGTCCCTTAGCCCATCCATCTCCTAAGCAGTGAAAGCCAATGTCTCCCCACCAACAATCTCTCCTTCCCCTCCCTTTCTTGCTCCTTAATATTTCTTGCATCAAAGCAGTTTCACTTGTAATGCAAAAACTGATTAATTAAGTAGAGTGCAAGGATTACATGCAGTTAAAGTTTCTTTTGTATTGGGAAGGAGCGGAGCCACGCTGGAGGCTGCCACTGCTCGGGCAAGCGTTGAAGGGCAGGCAGGGACGGAGTGGCTACGTGGCACTGAAGGAAGGGAAGGGACAGCCTCACTCCCCGGACTTTGGCTCCAGCAACAGGGTGCTTTCCAGTTGTCCCTGGGTTCTCCCTCCCTCCTGCAGGGTACTTGCTAGCCAGGCTGGCCTGTGCCCCCCTCCGGGGCTCTTTGGGGAGGGGGTGTGTAGCAAGGCACCTGCCTGACTCCGGGTGCCTGGGTGAAGGCTTGCCCTAGGATGTGCCAGGTCCCTTTTCCACGTGGCTTCGGTCCTGGCGGTGCCCAGCGCGTGGCTGATGCCGTACCCGAGTAAGATCCGGCTACAGCCCCGGTGTGCTGCAGGGTGAGTTATGGAGAGGGAGGTAGGGCAAGATGATACCGCTTGGGGGAAAAAGACTAGAAAATGCCATGGTGATGGGCACCTGACCACAACCTTCCCTCCTGGGTAAGTCAAGGCTGTTATTTTTGAGGCAAGTGTTTAGTCTGGACCTCAACCCAAAATGCTTAACAGCCTTTCCTAGCTGTACAAATGGTGCAGCCCCCCGCCACGACTCCAGGCCCTTCTGAACTGAGCCCAGGGGCTGCTTCCCAGCGCACAGCGGTGTTGCGCAGCTACCCCGGAAAAGGCAGGAATCAAGCACTTGTATCTGAGAAGGGAGGAGGGAATTCAGCTGTTCCTGGCTGCTAGCTTTAGCTTCCCTGCTTTTGCAGAGTGTCCCCTCAGGGTGCTTATCTGGAAGTGGTCAGGAAGCTCCTACTTTGATGCCGTGTCAGAAAGACAACATCTCCTGCAGCTTTGAGCACAGCGAGGGGTCTGTTGGCTCGCTCTTAACCTAGAAGCAAGAACGTCACCTCCTGAATTGCAAAGGGCACTTTCTGCATCCCCTCGCTCGCTCTCCCAGGAGGTGTTTCTCCGAATTGCTGACCCAGCCTGTCTCTTGCTTTGCTTGCGAGAGCAGACAAAAGCACAGCTTGAGCAACGTGGTCGTCGACCACAGTCAGATACCATATGGCTGCGGACCAGCATTCGTACACTGCAGCTTAGAAATAAAACTAATTTTGTGGCGTTTCCTTTGGAATATAAAATAACCCCACCCTTCTCACTTCTTTAGCGGAGTTGTTGATGCTGATGTGACTCTTGCAGGGTGAAATATAAACCTCTGGTTACATCATAGCTGTATGACTGACTTTCTCCTCCAGTTGCTAGCAGTAGGATTTGCAATATGCATTACAGACATAAATTGTTCTCTATGTTGTAAATACATAGTGCATTTTAATGATTGCTGCTGTACGTACATAACTTTGGTAGCAGGGCCAATTGAAAACCACTTCAGAAAGCTGCTATTGATATCTTTGCAATAACCTCCTCCTACTCCTCTGCGCCAACCGATAAAAGATGCATTAGTTCTGGGTGCCCAGAAATCCAGCTCACAGGATTGAAAGTCGAAGAATGCTTCATCTGTGACCCTTTAAATGAGAGTGACTTTTTTTTTTCCCTTCCCCATCCTTTTTAAACTTAGATAGTATAGCTATTTTAAGTGTTTTCCAGCAAAATGTCTGCACAAAGTTTTCCACAGAGGCACTGAATCGTGAGTTTGCCTGAATCCCACTTGGGGTATTGTCATACAGAAGAAAATGACCCTGGGGCTGAGCTGCTCTGCTTGGGAATAAGTAGTAAATTGAAGAGTGTTTCAAAGTTCTGGCTAAAAAAATCCACTCAGGTGAAAATTGGGAATGAATGTAGGCAGATGCAGACAGAAGGTAGGCATAGTTCAGCGTAGCCAAAGTCCCTGGTTCACATGACGCACAACATATGCTCTGCCTACTTCTGGAGGCTGCTCCACCTGATAGCAGCCCACTATTGCTGCTCGGTAGTGGAGAAACTCCCAGCTCATGCCGAGAAAGTCTATGCTTTTTGTACCCAAAACCCCACGCCTGGGACTGTTATAGATACAATTTCCACAGCACTCAGTAACTCTTATCTATTATGGTAACAACAATTATTTTTTTCTTGAGTTTCTGTATGTAAGAGAGGATACGACCTCCAAGGATGGAAAATAGAAGGGATTTGCCCCCAAGCTGCACAGTCAGCAGCTGAGGTGAGAACAGAGCCGCTGTCTCCTGACAACCTGTCAGATCCCGTACCCGCCCCATCACACCCTACCCAGATGGGTCTTGTCACTGTAATGTGTTTTCACTTGTAAGATGATTTCCATTTTCATCCCAGAGTTTTTGCTAGGAATGGTAGTTTTTGCTGGTTTCTTGGCTCTGATGCTATTGAAAGCGATGGTCAGGCAGTTGCTGACTTCCCTGAGGAAAGGTTGGATTCATGAAGAATAGGAGAAAGAACAGGAAAAATAATGGACCTCATTTAGAAATAGGAATCTGGGTTATGGACTGAAAACCCACAGTTTGTATGGACTTAAAGTAACCCAAAATTAGAATTTTAAGCAAACCTCTGTAAGTGTTCCTAGAACAGTTTGCTGGCAAGTGAATCTTTCTCAGTGTGATGTTTTACCCTGTTCGTGCCATTTACTCTTCTGTTGAATGCTGCTGGAGGAGGGGAATAGAAACCCGTTACCAGGACTAACATATTTTCCCTTTGGAAATACTACTGGTGGTTTTCAAACAGTGAAGTTTTGTGTTTAGCTCCATTCTTTGGAACTAAAAAGCAGGTGGAATCCTTTTCTCCCAAAAATGAGAACAGAGATTTGCATTTACACCGGGAAGGATCTAGGCTAGGATCTGAACGCACCCATTTAAAGGCAGCGGTTTGCGAGTTCCCCTTTATCGTCATGTCTGTGTTTGTACAGGAGGACCTGCAAAGATCTCGGTGTGCGTCTCGGAAGACGGTTGTTAGCAGTCCTTTATGAATACAGGCAGTGAGGGCAAAACGGGATTGAACGATGTACGTAGAGCTGCTCCGATCTTTGGGTGGGGGCACAGGCCGGACAACCCCTCGAGGTCCCTCCCAGCTCTGCTCTCTATTATCTCAGGACTCGCCCAGAGTCGGCAGCAAAGCAGGCATTTGAAGCCATGTCTCCCAGTCGTTGCTTTCCAACTCTAAACCTTGAAAAGCATTCACCTCCTTGCTCAGTGGCATGTGCTAGATCACAGAGAATTTGGATACACCTACAACATGTATCCTCCCCTCCAATTCAGCCGGATCCATGGCAAAACTAAAGAAGAAACTCCTGCACCCAGAGCTGTGACAGCAGTAGGCATCTCTGGATCCCATTCCCACCTCAAAGACAACCCCTTGCCAAAATCCTCTGGTACTCGACAGCAAAAAAATTCTATATTTATGGCACGCACACAGTTGTGCAGCAAGTGGCTACACGGAGTCCTAAGTCACAGGGATGTGGCCTTAACCAGAGATAGATATTTTTCTTTTTCAGGATTTCCAGTTCTTAAAAAAAAAAAAAAAAAAAAGAAAAAAAAAAAAAAAAAAAGTACTTCACTTTTTAGACATACTGCCTACTAGTGTGCCATTTTGTGTATCTATACAGTATTGTTTCTTTGCTCTGTTTGCCTGGAAGAATTTTCAAAACTAGGAAAAAGAAATCATGCTAATGCCTGGAAATTAGTACATGTACTGACAACAGTCTAAGCCGGTCCAAAAATCTATCATTTCCCTCTGTAAAAAAAAAAAAAAGTGGGGCGAACTTTTTTCTACTGTTACAGTTTTCCCAACCAACAGCTGACATTTAGGACTGCATTTCTGCCTGATTTTTTTTTTTTTTTTTCCAGCGTTCCTGGAAACTTCATCCCTCCCCGTTAGGCAGAGCTGGGGTCCTGCATTAAACGTTTTGTAACTAGCTGCCTGTGTGCCGGTGAGCACTTTCTGGTTTCTCTCTATTCCGGTAGCTGGAAACAGGCACCGTCCTCACACCGACGCTCTCCCGGCGGGGCTGCGGCCGCCGCCGGAGCCGGGGCCGGCGCCCCGGGGCGGGGGCCG